>NW_020539726.1:33152187-33208602 GCF_003426905.1 Ctenocephalides felis | reverse complement strand
CATGCATTTAACTGCACGAATGCCATGCGGAAATGTAAAATAGAAATAAAACAACAGACTCCACGAACGAACATTGTTCGCGCATACAAAACACATGTAAACGTGAGATATTTACATGTGATGAGATCTATATATAAGTAAGGTATATAAATAAAATACAAGATAATTCATAGGATTGAATGAAAGTAAATTTGGTATATTAAAAAAAGTTGGGCAATATTAAGGGACCTATTCTGCCGCATAACAGACCATTGTTATGGCAAGGCTATGTTATGAAAAACTTTCCATACTAAATTTGACAAAGCCATGTAGTTGCTGTGCAGAGAGGCGATTTTCTCAGGTTGTCAGATAGAAAACATAACTGAGAAACTGCACAAATGTCAAAAAAACGATCTTAGATAACAGGGTCTTTCTGACTCAGCTCCATAAAATACGATCGACGTTGCAGTTTATGTGTAAAACGCCAGAATGCACCTCAAATACATGACATTTTGACAGTATTCAGTATAATTCAGTAGCATAATGTATGAAAGTCGGAGCGTAACATGGCCTTGCCACAACATTTGTCCAAGTTTGACTACGTGTAAGTGGCATTTTGCCAATAGAAAACATTCAAGAACATCTGGCTGTATATTTTAGGTATTTATTGCTGAATGTTTTTTTGTCGATTTAAATGTAATTTTGTATGACGATAGATTTTGTAATCTAAAATGACATACTAAAATATTATAGGCCTATGGTAAAGGGTTGAATTAAAAAAAAAAGCATAAAGTTTAGAATTCGCCCCGCGCATTACCGATTCTAATTAGAATCTAGGCCGAACATATTTTCGTTTTGTGTTTCGTAGGTATCTACTGATTGCAGTTGACGTTCACGCTTAAATAAAATGCATTTTTAGAACCACAAGTAGATGAAATGAAATGTGTTACAAAATAATGTATACAATTACAGATATTATAAAGTATGTTAAAAAGACTTCATTTGGAAATCGTATTGATTCTTTTTTAGTGAAAGCGAAAATTTTACTATTGAACAATAAGGAAGCGTCTATTTTTCACGTTAGGCTTTCGGGGGAAGGGGGGGTTTGACAAAAAATCACAAAATATCACGTGGAGGAGGGGGTTTAGTAAGATATCACATGTATTTATTTTTTACATGAATTTTTTGAAAAAATCCAGACATATAAAAAAAAATTTAAAAGATTAACGATTTTTTCTTCAAACTAAAAATACGCGTGATGTTTGGTGTGAGAGGGGGGGGGGTAATTTTAAATACCACCACGTATCACCAACGGGGAGGAGGGTTCAAAAATTTCCAAAAAATCGGTCACGTGATTAATGGACACCCCCTAAACAGTTGAACATTTTACCACTATGGCTGAAACTCAATTTTTATTGAGTTGATTAAGTTGATTATGAGTATGTATCGAGAAGTTTATGCAACTTGCCTTCAGGCAAAATGTTATTTATTTACAACTAGTTATTGATGCAGCAATTTTTGATTAGTGCTATATTAATTTGGAAACATTGCTATCAATATTTCCAAGTAAAATTGGAAGTCACTGCTGCTTGACATCAGGCTGTTCAAACTCAAAATTTTTTAATAGATTAAATAAATTTAGTATGAACAGACAAACAGAACATTCTTTCTTATCCTTAGTCTATTGGTCCAAATCATGTGCTCCATTTTTTCCGCTTCAAAACTTACCTTACTTATTCGCCCGGTCTAATTCTATTAAAAATGTATTATTATTACCTAGCTATTATCTTTTCAGTCTTTAATTTTGCACAAGTAAGTTTAGTTCACCATCAGTTCAGTTGAGTTTTTTTCTGTTATCTGGTGGCATCGGGAGGAATAATAACAGACATTCGGTTTGATGCGATTTAACACATTTGCATATTCATATAATAAGTAAGAGAGACAGACCTCGCACGGTGGTCGTGTGCGGCCGCCTGCCTCTGCCTGACGGTCGCTCTTGCGTGCTTTTATAATTTGCACTTGCTTTTCATCTCGGTGGAATTGGTGAGGGAGCTGGGGGAAAAATTGTAGAGATTTATCATTGATATAAATTCATTTTTTGAACCTTAATGAACGAGCGCATTTTTCTAAAACTATAGAATTTTGGTCATGCTATTTACGAGTCGATTGCGAAATCAGAAATTTGATTAAACACTGCTTACAACGGTGGTCAGATCATATTTTAATTCTCCTATGAATATGATATATTCAATCATATATTAGATCATATTTATATTCTATGAATGCTATATGTGTAAAATGCCTGATCGTACCGCAAATACAAAGCTTATTGACAGTTTTTACCATCAATTTATGCGAACATAGACCCGCAACATAGCATTTGCATAACATATTTGTTATGCTCGAGGATTGGCCTATCATTCTTTTTTCTTTGAATAATTTTTCTTGAAGTAATCTAAACTGTGGCATTTATTCAAATTTCTATATTAGTATCATTCTAATATTTTTTATCGTTTCTAATTATTTTTAGGCTAATGATTTTTATCCTTTGAACAACTTACAACTAATATTAAAGTTATCAGAAATTTATATTGTATGAATTTAATAAAACTAATGCCAAAGTCTTTTTTTTTCTTTAATTTGGTATAAATTACTTTAATTTGGTATAAATTGATCTGGTTTCTTTGTTTTTTTGCATTACAAAATTTATATGGACCAAAAACTGTTTTTATTATAATTAATGAATTACTTACGAATTCTAATACTTAATATTCTATTATAAACAATGTCCTTCAAAAACAAATATTAGCGAGATTTTCTTAAAAGTTTTATTTTTTCAAATCATATAATTTATTTATTTCATGAATGAATAACTGATATCGTAAGCACAAGGAATGTTTTCGGAATTTTTCAAATACTTTAAAAAAACCGTGTGATAGATCACTTCGAAAAAAATGCTAGCTTAACTTTTCCCAAAAAGTAATTAAACGTGAAATAATTATCTTTTAATAAAGTAATCTTATTTGCTAGAAATTGATTTATCAACATATATTAATTTCGAAAATTATTATTCATAAATTTGAGTTCAACAGCTAAAATAAGATTATTCTTCTTTAGAAAGGAATAGTCGTTCTTTTATTTTACTGTGTGCAAAGCCTATTTTTTTATTTTTGAAATAAGTGATCAAAACCGTTATAAACTGATTTATTAACAATATACATTAATTTTTTATTTATTAAAATTATTTTAAATACAAATGTTATGAGTTACTAAATGGATTTGTTCGTTTTACCTTGATTTGGTTTTACTACTACAAAAAAAGAAACAAAAGATTTTAAGATAGTTTTTATTTTTCTAAAAGAAATGTAAATTTTTCTTCTTCACTAACTGTAAAGCTCGTTTTTCTTATTTATATGACAAATAATGTTTGCTAATTAATTTTTTTTTAAATTTTAAATAGCTAAACAATAAGAAACTATAGATTCTAATACATAAGATAATTATTACAAATAACTAGTAACTTCACCTACTTCAGAAATTTACTTATTTCATTAAAAAAATGCAATATATTCTGGTATAATTGTTTTATTAATATTATACATTAATTTCTTATTTATTCAAATTATTTTAACAAAGACAATTATTTTAAATAAAAAGATGATTTGTAAATTGATCATTTGGATTTTATATAGCTAAGAAATAAAAGATTAATATTCTAATACATAATTATTGTTCTTCATAAACAAATTATTTACAAGTGCCGAAAAGCTGTTTTTGTTTTAAACAAAGTGATCTAATCTGATATAAATTGATTTTTATACCAGATAATTAATTTATTATTATAATTGATTTATTATATTATTTTACTTATTCAAATTATTTTCACTATACAATTTACATTAACTGAAAAATTTGACGAGTTAATCGAATATTTTGATTTTATATAGGTATAAAATTGTAAACTAAGATTCTAATACATATTTATTCTTCCGAAACAAATAGTAAATTTTGGCAAAAACTTGCTATAAAATAAAATTTATTATGGATATCAAAGATTATAATTATCATTTTGCTATAATAAAAAAAAGGATAAAGGATTATTTGTTTTATACTTAGCAGTCATGTTATTTGCAAAAAACAATAAAGATTTTTAGTTTTTCAAATATTTTTTTATTAACTTGTTTCTTTATATAAATTATATTAAAAATTAGTAAGTACTATCAATCATTACAGAATATTTACTTATTATTTATTTCTTTGAAGTAAATAAATAATATATAAAATTATATTTGAAGAATAGTTCACTATTTCGATGATTTTAGCATTTTTATATTATTATTTAATGCATCATTATTGATGATTTTATATTTCTGAAACTAAATAAATTTTGATTAATTTGAAACAAAGAACGAAATTTAACTTCTTTTGTAAAAGAATATTTTATATAGCACATGTTTTCAAAATTATGGTACAAAAAAAAGACAATAATCCTTCAGGGACATATTTTGTATATGCTTTTGCATATTTGATTTTTAAATTGTAATTGAATTTCAGCAGTTTGTACTAATTCATAGGTTTTATTATCTAAAAAAAATGTGTAAGATCCTAATTATCAAAATCAATATTAGTAAATTTTTTTAATATATATTTTTTATTACGTATATATTTCTAGCAATACACTTATTTGTATTAATATTTTATTAATAATCTTTAAATTATCAATATATACATTTTATTTTACAATAACTCGTGTGATCTTCATTTTAATAATTTATGACTCACCTTCTAAATAATCTGTTACCCACATAGTTATCTCTATTAATAATTTCGACCAGCTCTCCCACTATTTGCACACATACTGAATTTATTCAACCTTGACTCATTATTTTCCAAACCTCGGCATTTGATAACCGCCGCAAAATTGCACTGACTACAGTAATTATTTTTAATAATGGTACTGTTCTATAATATTTAATTACCTACTATCGGCGCAAAAAGATTGAATTATAGGGAATATCTTCTGTTGGTCATTATGTAAAGTGGAGGAAAATACTCTGACCTTGGTAAAAGAAATATTCAAAACAATTTGATAAAATTTTATTATTTATTTTTATTTATCCTTTATATAATTTATCTATTATGGGTAAGGTGCGCTAAAGGCTGGTACAGCTGGTAAAGTTTCTGGTTTTGATGTGGTCTCTGGTACAGCTGGTAAGGTTGTTGATAACCATAAGATGCTGGTACATTGGTTCGTGCCTTGAAAGAAACTTGGTTTTCAAAAGGGGCTTCGTAACTCACTTGTGGTACTCCATAAGTTGATTGGATAGGAAAGTAGCTGATGAAATGATATAATGTGGTTGGTAATAGGGTTTAGGTATGGGTTGGAGGTCCGATGTTGGTAGATCCACGCTCCAGATCACTGATAATAACTCGTCCAACCCTTTCCTGGTGCCTTGGGTCGAGCAGTAGGAGTAATGTTGGATTTACTGGTTTGATAATAGCTCTCTTCAGAATAGTGGGCCCCTTCAGTAAGGTATTTGCTGAAAGAGATAGTCTTCTGGTTTCCAATATAAAAGTCACTTGTACTATTATACACTGTATTTATTTCTTCTAATTAACAGACATAATCTCCACTTAAGATATCTAAGACTACTCTTAAGACATCAACACTTGGCTAGAATCTTGCCTAAGACATCACTAGTTTACACAGAAAATTTTGACTCTATATATTATGTATTGAACGTGACAAATTCCCGGAATGGCGTGCTTCCGCGTTCATGCAGAGATCTTGGACTTTGAACAGTAAATTTATATTTTTATTAAAAACACGTACAATCATGTTATTACAGAACACTGAATAATGGTGCCTGGACAGGGTAGAAAGATGCTGAAGAGTATGCAAAGTTCTTGGCAATAATTGGTTTGGGGAAATATTCAAAACAATTTAATAAAATTTTGTTATTTATTTCTATTTATCCACTAAGGTGGTTCATTAGTATATAATTTATCTATTATGGGTAAGGTGCGCTGAAGGCTGGTACAGCTGGTAAAGTTTCTGGTTTCGATGTCGTCTCTGGTACAGCTGGTAAGGTTGTTGGTGTGTTTGGGGTTTCAGCAGGTGGTCCATAAGATGCTGGTACATTGACTGGTGCCTCGAAAGAAACTTGTGTCTCAAAAGGTGCTTCATAGCTCACTTCTGGTACTCCATAAGTCGACTGGATAGGAGAGTAGCTGAATACTGGTGCCTGAATTGGGTGGAAAGATGCTGAAGAGTATGCAAAGTTCTTGGCAATAATCGGTTTTGGGATTCGTACTAATTGTGAGACAGTTTGGGTTGGTACTCCATAAGTTGTCTGAATTGGCGAGTAGCTGATCACTGGAGCTGGTACAGGATGGACTGTCGATGTAGTATATTGGAAATTTTTGGACACAATTGGTTTACCCAAGACAGGTGCTTGGAAACTCAAAGGAGCCCCATAGGTTTGAGATGGTACTCCATATGTAGTCTGGATTGGTGCATAGTTGAAAATTGGTGCTGGTACAGGGTGCACTGTGGTTGAAGAATAATCCACAGTTTTTGACGGAGTTTTTACTACAGGTAGACCATAGGTTGGTGCAGGTGCTGCATAGAAATTCCTTCCCAAACCTGCTAAATCATAGTAATCTCCGGTGTAAGCCAAGTGTCCTGGTGCGTCGATCAGACCAGCATTTGCTACAGCAATTGTAGCCAGGAATACAGCAACCTATAAGAATAACAATAAATTATTATTGATATCAAAATTTTTTAGTATTTTTTTTATTACTTACTAAATGAGCCATGTCTGAGTTTGTTTTGACTTATCAGTAAACAATGATGCCAGTATGGTGGTTGGTACAATATTTATATCAATTAGAATCTAAATTTTTGGAAGGGACAGTGTGGAAGAAAGCCAGTTTTTGAATTTCTAAATTCGTGGAATTTTTGTTAAATTTAGCTTGCAATACCCTCTAGCGTTTTTACAAAATCCACAAGTGTTTCGAAATGCTCGAATAGAAATTTGTTTGTGGATGCATTTTTGATGGCGAAAACGATAATTAGGTGATTTTGGAGATAGTAAATATAATTCAAATTTAATAGAAACTTATTTATTAATTAATTTTGACTTGATGTAGGTACCTATATATATAATTTATAACGTTTTTTTTATGAATTTTATAAATTTTGCTTTATTAACGTCCCGTTGGGTAAGTTATTGTAATCGTCCAAAAATCGAAATTGAAAATTTTTGCATATTTTTACGATTTGGAGGTTTCTGAACATTTTCGCATACCCTAGAAAAATTGATGTATGTGTATATGTGAATACAATTTGTTCGTCGACGTTTTCGAGCGCACGGATCAACCGATTTGAATGGTTCTAAAAATATTGGATTTTCATTGCTCAGATCAGATGTGCTGATTAGTTTTTGGAAAAGGCAGCTCCACCCGTTTTGGAGATACGGAGCAAAGAGTGCAGAAAATAAAAATCGTGTTTTTGAGAGAACGGGGCATCCGATTTGAATGATACAAAACACATTCAATTTGTAATGATTGGCAGAAGTGGTGATTAGTTTTTGGCAAAGGCAGGCCTAGCCATTTCGGAGATACAGAGCTAAATGTGCAAAAAATGGCAGTTTTTGATAGAACTAAGCGTCCGGTTTGAATGATTCAAAAAACTTTCTACTGACGACGGTGAAATGATTGCTTTTGGGGAAAGAATTTTTTTTTATTTAATTTTTTTTTTAAATTTTAAATATCGAAAATGATTTGGATTTTATTAACTTAACCCTTAGGGTATGCTATAGTAATCGCAAAAAATCGAAAATAAAATTTTTTGCATATCTTTACGTTTCAAAGGTTTCTGAACATTTTGGCATACTTCAGAAAAAATGTCTGTGTGTGTGTTGTATGTATGTATGTTTGGATACAACTTTTCGTCCACGATTTCGGGCGCACAAATCAACCGATTTTAATGGTTTAAAAACATTCGATTCCTATTGATAAGAAGACATGCAGATTAGTTTTTGGCAAAGGCAGGTCTAGAAGTTTCGGAGATATGAGACAAAAAGTGACAGAAACGGTAATTCAGTTTTTGAGAGAACGGAGCACCCGATTTGAATGATTCGAAAAACATTTTATTTCGAATGACGAAATGAATAATTGATGAATTTTTTGGTAAGGCAGGTCTAGCGGTTTCGGAGATACGGAAAAAAAAGTAAGAAAAATGATATTTGCTGGTCAAAAACGAACATTAGACTAAGCACATCAAATTATCAGATAATTTATAATATTTTAAAAAATGAGTACTAAATTTTTTGTTACATTTTTGTTAGGTTTTGTACCAAGATTTTTAATTTTTAAAGTTTGCTTATATGGTTCAAGCAAATTTCAAAATATTCTGAAAAAAATAGTTTTTAAAATTTTCAAAAATATACAATGTCTTATACTTCAAATATGAATTTTATGTTTACAATTCAGTTTGAAATTGTATATATTTCAATCGTAAGAAATATATACTCAGATGGATTCATTCAGCACCTCTTGCTAATGTAAACTGTCTCAAGTGTTTTGAGCGATAAGATCCTCACTGAATATTTTATGAACGACAAAATATAAAGTGATTATAATTATCTATTTGAAAATATATAAAACAATTATTGTAAATTATTGATCAAATTTGATTACTGATTTTTTCCCTCGAATATGTAATTATGGTACGGGAAATTCCTGCAATTTGCCTTAAGGCACGATGCGATACACCACCAGTTTTGACTCTAGTTCAAGACTTTTAATTTGCTTTAAGGAATTTTTTTTTCAATCATTTTTTCGGCATTCTTGTGTCTACTACCTTTCAGCTTTACGATTTTTTCGTCAAATTACTTTTATCAAGAGGAAAGTTTTTATCTCGAATAAAATTCCTTCCTCTACGTGCATCGCTTTCTACGCTTTTATGCAGCTGCTGCACACCACGTAATGCATTTTTAGTGCTCACCAGATTGATAATAAACAAAACAAATAAATAATTTAAAAAAATGCACTCTACTGCACTTTCCAATTGCTGGCTTTCTTCTATACTTGCAAATTTTACTGCTGACAGAGGAACAGAAATCGGTGAAAAATGTTGTATATCTATATAGGAATTTTGTTTACAGTTAGATTACTTATTTTATTTATATTTATATATTTAAGTTCCCGTAGGGTAAGTCACTTCCATAAATTTATGTTTCAAAAGTTTCCGAATATTTTGGCATATCTCAAAAAAGTGGTGTGTGCGTGTGTGTGCGAATACAAATTTTTGTCGAAGATGTTAGGAACACGGATCAACAGATTTGGAAAAATTAAAAAAGCATTCGATTTGTAGTAATAAGTATTAATTTTTACGAAAGTACGTAGGATGACACATAGATGGCGTTACTCTGCAATAATCCATATGATTTGTAGGAAGTACCAACTTTGAACATGAAATTCTTTAATTAAGTTCCTACGAACTTACTGAATGATTGAAAGCAAAAATATTTACAGCGCTTAGCATTTATATTCATACTAGCTAGTTTTGTAAGAAATAATATTTCATTTTTGTTTCGTAAATGTCGTTCAATTTGCTGATATGAGACATCTGATATTTTTACAAAAACCATTGAATACTTTACTCAATTTTAAAGTATTCTCCGGGCAAGGATTTTATGGAGCCCTTAGTGCATTTAGTGATCACACAGTGCTTTTACATACTTATAGAGATGTTATATGTATTTCATATAATGTAGTGCTTGGACTAATTATTACAATATATCATGTGCTTTAAAAATAGTGATAATTTTCTTCTAGATATCTTATCTTACCAGCTTTGCGTGTTTCTCTTACTATTGAATGCTCTACTTACTTTTCTACCTGTTGTATATTATTTATCTATAATTTTTTCTACTCTAATCACTATTTGCATAATTATGGTAATGTACTTACAATAATTATAATCTGCAAACAGTTACGTAGTTGCACATAAATAAATATATATTTGTTTGTAAATACATAGTGTGGTGTTTTTTAAACATATCGTTTGTTGTAACTCTTAATTAAATTTTGTTTACCCAACAGTTTAATTAGGAACTTGGCATGGTTAATAAATTAATAAGCAATTCAATTTTGTAAATCATATTTAGTATTTGATGCTCATTTCATCATGTTTCATATCATTTTTCAATTTCAATAACTTATTTTCGTACCACAATAATTTGATATTTTATATCTCAGTAAGCTTCCTCTAATATTTCGTCATGTTACTCCTTAGTACCGCGTTATAGGCGAGTTGACTATTATCATTTTTATCTTGTTGATAATATACAATTTGGTCCCACATTCAAACTTAACAGAAACAATATTAATTTTGCTGAAGAAGACATTTTTTTATTTAAGAGGTTATTTTAGTCTAGAAGTTTCACGAAATTGATTTTCTTATATTTTCGAAGTTTTAATATGCAGTAATATGCGATCAGGAAGATTTTTCAAAAAATAAATTATTTTTGGAGATACAGCTATTTGATTATGATAATCATCTTCTGTTTCTTTCCTCAAACGCTTTTTTCTCGAAACTGTTTTTTTTGCTACGATACTCACGATTTCTCTACTTCTACTGCACCGATTTACTTGAAATTTTTACAGAGTCTTCTTTATAAACTTCTCATCAGTATGAACTATTTTTATCCCCAAGTGTCGATTTATATTATATTTTAAAAAATTCGAGAATATTTAAAAAAGTTGTAATTTATCTTACGCATTCGCAAAAGGCAGGTATCCGTATTTCATAGAAATGCGACATTTTTCTAAATGGTCATGTGCCAATATTTTGAGATATCTCACTTTAACATTTGCTAGAATTAAAACATTTTGACTGTTTTTTTATTCTAAATTTTTATCTTTATTCTTAAAACATTAATTAGTAAATTATATATAAAAAAATGATAGTAAAATTTGTTTGCTTTGTTTTTACGGCATTTCAAAATACACAATTCATGCCTTTACTTTACTTTAACGGAATTACCTCTTTAACGGAAATAATGCTATTTTTGATGAACCTTACGAATTAGCTTATAAAATTTTTCATTTATTTTTTATTCTATAATAAATGCAGAAACTTGTGCATTTTCTAGCTCTTTTTTTGGTAATTGATCAGTAGCAATTTATCTTTACTTTTTTCCAATCAAACAAGATTTCATGCTTTATGCTATATGCCATAATTTCTAACGACGAATTTAATTTTTTCTGTCTCAAACGTCTTCAGAAAAGTTGTCTACGTGTTTTTTCAATTACGCCTTTAATTAACACGTGAATGCTATAGCATTTATTGACATTGTGTTGCATAATGACACGAATGATTTAAAACTGCAATTTTAAAGTCAATTATTTTCAATTTAATTTTATATTATTTTACGTTTCAGTAATTATTATTACATACCTGTCACTAACTGATTCTTTAGCTATTTTTGTATTATCTTATCTTTTCCCTTGAGCAAGCACATTGCGTAAAATAGAAGTGCTACACTTGACGTGGATGCTATAGCATTCATTAATATAGCATGTCAATTTTTTCTTGCTGAAACTTCTACTACTTCTACGAGAATGTTTTTATCAAACCAAAGTTTTTTTCACTTAATAGAAGCTTTACACTTGACGTAGATGCTATAGCATTCATCAATATAACGAATAACACGTGGAAATCTAACAACCTTTATAAACGGTTCAATCAAATTTCGGATATCACACCAATTTCAAAATAAAATGACTATCAAAATTTTCTCGCTGAAACTTCTACTGCCCTAGAATGTGTTTATCAAACCAAAGTTTTTTTTCAAAGTGAAATGACTAACAAATTTTTTCTTGGTGAAACTTCTACTGTCCCAGAATGCGTTAACCAAACCAAAATTTTTTTCACGAAAAGTTCGATCAAATGTACTCATTCAACTTAATTGAAGTGTAACACTTGACGTGGATGCTATAGCATTCATAATATATAACGATCAAAATATGATAATCTGATAGATCTTATAAAAGGTCTTTCATCAAATTTTGGTTATCACAACCAATTTAAAAATAAAATGACTATAAAATATTTCCTTGCTGTAATTTCTGCTGCCTCAGAATGCGTTAACCAAACCAGAAACTTTTTCACCAAAGGTTTGATCAAATGTACTCATTCAACTTAATAGAAGCGTAACACTTGACATGGACGCTATAGCATTCATCGTATATAACGTTTCAAATATGATAATATAATTACTCTTATAATTTGTATTTAACCAAACTTTGGATATTACAACCAATTCACAAATGTAATGACTGTCAATTTTTTTCTCGCTGGAACTTCTACTGTCCACGAATGTGTTAGCCAAGCTAGAGATTTTTTTCACCAAAAGTTTGATCAAATGTACTCATTCGACTTAATAGAAGTGTATATAATCAAATGTACTCATTCAACTTAAATGACGTGAATGCTATAGCATTCATCAATATAACGATTAACACATGATAATCTAGCAACCCTTATAGAATGTCTTTATCAAACCAAAGTTTTGTTTTCACCGAAAGTTTTGATCAATTTAATCATTCATTTAAACATTCATACTCGTTCATCTTTCATCTATCATCTACCATCTATCATCTATCTCTCACCTGTCTCTCACCTTCTATTTCCTCTTTCACCAGGAACTTCAACGCGCAAGCCGCGAATAAACCCAGCGCTCGCGGCCTCCCAGCAGCAGGCAGGTCCCGCGTCAGCCACGGCGGCGGCTCCGGGCGGCGGTAAGGACACCGCCGTCCCCGCAGCAGCCGGAGGCTCGGTCAAAAGATCCCATCACCACCACCACCATCACAGACATCGACATTCGAGAGGGAGCAGCGCCTCTTCGACGGCCAGCAGCAACTCCAAACGCCTTCATCAGTCTCATCCGCCGAGGTTGAAGAATGTGGACAGGAGCTCGGCTCAGACGAGGGAGGTTACGGTCAATAGTGTGACGGTTGTGATAACGGAGTATAAGCCGATTGCTGTGACGCAACTGCAGCAGCAGCAAAATGCGGCGGCGTCGAGTGAGTCCAGTGATAGGGGTAGTTTGAGCGAATCCAGCGATGCCACGAGGTCTTGATATCGGGAAGACGGGGAGGAGAATGATCGTGGAACTGATTTGTGAGATTTCTGAAAAAATGATAAAGGAAATTCTAATAATTTCTTGAAGACGAAGTTAAAATTCCAAATTACGTGGAGTGGAATTTGTGATGGCGCGATGCCTTCATGAAGAATAATTTGATCCAGAAAGTGATTTCGGAGATTTCTCAATATTTGTGATCTGTTGGTAATGTTGGAAGACGGAGAGTACAATGATCGTGGAACTTGTGAGATTTCTGAAAAACAAAGGATTATTGTACTTTTTTAAATGGAGAAAAGGAATTGTAATTAATTTCTCATAATCGAGATTGGACGAGTGAAATCACAATTTACGTGGAGTGCCTTTGATGATGGCACTATGACTTGATATTCAAAACATGAAGAACAATTTGATCTAAAAGTGATTGGGGGATTTCTTGAAAAAATTCTTTTCTGATCGTGGAACTGATTTGTGAGATTTCTGAAAAAATAATGGAATGTGATGAAATGGTAGTATGAATTGTAATAATTTCTTGAAGACGAGGTTGGACGATTAAAATTCCAAATTTCGTGGATTGTAGTTAGTGATGGCACGATGCCTTCATGAAGAACAATTTGATCCAGAAAGGGATTGGGGGATTTCTTAAAAAAAATTCTTTTCTGATCGTGGAACTGATTTGTGAGATTTCTGAACAAAGGAACATGGTACTTTATTAAACATAGAAAAGGAATTGTAATAATTTCTTATAGACGAGATTAACACATTGAAATTACAATTTACGTGGAGTGTCTTTAAAGATGACACGATGCTTTGTTATTGGCAACATGAAGAACCATTTGATCCTGCAAGTGATTTCTCAAAATTTAATGTGATCTGTATACAAGTTGGAAAGATTCTAATAATATTGCTTTCATGAAGGTTTAAGCAGTCATTAGTAAGTTCATCGACATTTGGCTTTGATGACGGCATTTATTGTTGACGATCTTGACGAAACTATGATGATAGACATCGTAGTCTTAAAGAACATCCTAAAATATTAACGTCTCGAGCAGAAAATTGGTTTAATAAATTTTGGAGTAATGGATTGCACTTTCAGGACATACAAAGAAGTGAGTGTTGTACACTACAATTATTACAATCACAAGTTGGTCGAGAATTCTGCTTTGATGTCGCAAATTGTTTTAGACAATTTTGCCAAAAAAATATATGATAGAAACTATGGTCCTGAGGAACATTTTTGAATATTAAAGTCCTAAGTGAAGAAGTGGCTGAATTACAAAAAATCGTATGATAAATTTTGGAACAATGGAGGGCAATTTTAGGATATATACAAGCACCATGATTCGACTTGGATGTAGCCATGTCTAATTTGAGTTTCGTCAAGTCCAATTCCCAATTAAATTTTTGTCGTGTCCAATTCTTAATTAGATTTTCATCGAGTCCAATTCTCAATTTGATATTTGTCGAGTCCAATTCCCAATTAGATTCTTGTCGAGTCCAATTCCCAATTTAATTTTAGTCGATTCTAATTCCCAACTAGTTTCTTGTCGAGTACAATTCCTAACTAGATTCTTGTGTAATCCCTAACTTGATATTAGTCGAGTACAATTCCCAATTAGATTCTTGTCGAGTCCAATTCCCAATTACATTTTCGTCGAGTACAATTCCCAACTAAAAATAAAAGTTAATTCTTGACTAATCCGATTCCCAATTAGACTTCCGTCGAGTCCAATTTATAATTTAACTTTCGTCGAGTTCAATTCCTAATTTGACATTTATTGAGTCCAATTCCTAATTTGACTTTCGTCGAGTCGCATTCCCAATTTGATATTTGACGAGTCCAATTCCTGATTAGTTTTTTATCGAGTCCAATTCCTAATTATATTCTTGTCGAGTCCAATTCTCAATTAGATCTGCATCGAGTCTAATTCTTAATTACATTTTTGTTGATTCCAATACCTAATTAGACTTTCGTCGAGTCTAATTCCTGATTAGACTTTCGTCGAATCCAATTCCCGATTAGACTTTAGTCGAGTCCAATTCCCAATTAGACTTTAGTCGAGTCCAATTCCCAACTAAATTCTTATCTAATCCAATTCCCAATTCGACTTTCGTCGAGTCCAATTCCTAATTAGATTCTTGATGAGTCCAATATCTAATCATATATTTCCCGTATCCAATTTAGACTGGATTTGAGGATTTATTTAATTAAATTACTTCGAGAATAATTCTGTAAAAAGCGGAATATTATGTAACTCTCAACGTATAGATGAAAATAGTGTCATCAAGTGGATATTCATGGAATTTTGTAAAATCAACAAACAGTTGCATGTCAATAATGCAAGATCTACAAAAGTTGACAGAATTTTTATGATCTACTGAAAATTTCTTCAAAATTTGGTTGCGCTGCAAAGCAGCATGTGTCTTCATATCTTTTTTTTAAAATGATATCTACAGACCAGAATGTGCAGTGAAAAATATTATATTATGAAAGTGTGTTCATAATTCGTACAATTTGGAAATTCAGACTCAATAGTGAAAATTAAAAAAAAAATACCAGTGTGGAAAAACTTTCGTCTCTGACAAAGAATTTGGTTCAGGTTAAAAAAAACTATTTGCTGTAAGTTTTGGTGTTTGCTAGTTATAATAAGGTGTCCGAACAATTATCGTACTTCGTAAAAAAAATGAACAATATTTGTTAAAAATAGCTTTAATCAAAAAAACACGACGTAATGTGCTATGTTGCATAAACGGAGTTTTGTAGGTAACACTACGAAGAAATTAGTTGTACAAAAAAATAATAGTGGATTTTAATAATTATTTACTCAATATTCAATAACCAATGCATAATATATGTTTTTATATCGCTAATTATTAATTGTTAATTTATTTTTTATTTTAATATATTGTCATTTTTATAATGTTTGAAAAACATTTTGGGCATGTTAGCCTCATGACATTCCAAGACGAGAAAAATTATGGAACTATTTTTTTTTGCATGAAAAGAGGTTGTCAAAAACTAGTTAACAAGAAAAATACCTTAACAAAATTAGAACATTCAAATTTTGGTGGATACCATTGTTTTTATCCAGAATCATCACATGACCTAGGAGTAATTTTTTGTTTATTTATATATTACTTGTTAACTTCCCGTAGGGTAAGTTATTGTAATGGGCCGAAAATCGGAATTGAAAATTTTTACATTTCTCGACGTTTTGAAGGTTTCTGAACATTTTGGCATACCACAGAAAAAATGGATGTGTGTGTGTGTGTGTATGTGTGTGTGTGTGTGTGTGTATGTATGTATGGATACAAATTTCCAGTCACGTTTTAGGGAGCGCGAATCAACCGATTTGAATGGTTCAAAAAACATTCGATTCCTATTGATAGGGAAAAGAGCTGATTAGTTTTTGGCAAAGGCAGGTCCAGCCGTTTCGGAGATACGGAGCAAAAAGTGCAGAAAATAGAAATCGAATTTTTGAGAGAACGGAGTATCCGATTTGAATGATCTGAAAAACATTCAATTAGTAATGATTGAAAGAAGTGTTTATTAGTTTTTGGCAAAGGCAGGCCCAGCCATTTCGAAGATACGGAGCTAAATATGTGAAAAATGGCAGTTTTTGAGAGAACTAAGCGTCCGATTTAAATGATTCAAAGAACTTTCTGCTTGTCTTAACAAAATAATTGATTTTGGAAAAAAAAATTTTTTACAACTTTTTTTTTTTTTTTTATTTTTTTTTTAGTTTTTTGTATATCGAAAATATTTCAGATTTTATTTTTAATTCTGACTATAGTTCTAATATACTTTACAAATAATTTCAAGTCTGCAATTCAGTTTATATAATTCTTATAAATATTAGACAATGTTACAATATTTATAATAATCTATTTGAAAACATTCAGTATTCCTCGAACATTTCGTAACGGTACGGGAAGTTCCAGCAATTTGCCTTAAGGCACGATGCCATAATTGCCTCAAGACAGAATTCCACTTACAGCTAGTTTAATTTTAATTTTTGTTGGAAATCCATCTATTTTTATATGTTCTTTTTTGTTTCGACAAAAATCCTTAAAATTTGTCATTGCCAGATTCGAGATTTTTGTTTGTTTGCTTTGTATAAAAATTGATTTTATAAGTGTATATATTCGGAATTTAGTGAAAATTATAGTTTAATTTTTGTCCAATTCATATTTTGATTTTTGTCGAGTCTAATTATTAAATAGATTTTTGTCGAGTCCAATTCCTAACTCGATTTTTATCAAATTCCATATTTAATAATATTTTTCAAGTTCAGCTTCTAATTTGATTTTTCAAGTTCAGTTTCTAATTTGATTTTTCAAGTTCAGTTTCTAATTTGATCCAATTACTTTTGTCGAGTCCAATTCCTGATTAGTTTTTAGTCGAGTCCAAATCCTGATTAGTTTTTAGTCGAGTCCAAATCCTGATTAGACTTTAGTCGAGTCCAAATCCTGATTCGACTTTTGTCGAATCTGATTTCTGATTCGACTTTTGTCGATTCCTATTCCTAATTCGGCTTTTGTCGATTCCTATTCCTAATTCGGCTTTTGTCGATTCCTATTCCTAATTCGACTTTTGTCGATTCCTATTTCTAATTACAGTTTTGCCAGATCCAAATTTTGATTAGATTCTTGTAGGTCTAATTCCTGATTATATTTTTGTCGAGTTCAATTCCTTATTAGACTTTCGTCGAGTCCAATTCCTGATTGGATTTTATAGAGTCCAATTCCTGATTAGACTTTCGTCCAGTCTAACTAGTTTTTGTCGAGTCCAAATTATGATTGATTAGATTTTTTTCGAGTCCAATCCCTAATTTGACTTTGGTCGAGACCAAATCCTGATTAGACTTTTGTCGAGTCCAAATCCTGATTAGACTTTTGTCGAGTCCAATTACTAATTAGAATTTAGACGATTTCAATTTCCAATTTAATTTTTGTCGAGTCCCATTACTAATTAGATTTTTGTCGAGTCCAATTCCTGATTAGATTTTTGTCGAGTCCAAATTCTGATTAGATTAGATTTAAGGAGATTTTTATCGAGACTCATATCTAATTTGTCTTTCATCAAGTCCAATGCCTGATTTGATTTTTGTTGAGTCGAATTTCTAATTTATTTTTTTTATTTTTGTCGAATCGAATTTCTAATTTATTTTTTTATTTCTGTCGAACCGAATTTCTAATTTATTTTTTTATTTTTGTCGTGTCGAATTTCTAATGTAATTTTTATTTTTGTTGAGTCGAATTACTAATTTATTCTTTCATTTTTATTGAATTTAGTTTCTAATTTGATTTTTGTTGAATGTTATATTCTTTTCAGTAAATCCTTGAATGAGTAAATGCCACAAAAATGACTTATAGATATACCATATTTAAATCGCCAAAAACAAAACACAAATTGGACTGTTTTTTAAATCTGGAAAAACTCTTGACTATTATTCCACTCTTCAAAAACTTTTGACTTCATTCTTATTGATCTCAAATTTGACTGACAAACTGATTTTTTTTAAATCTATCATCACATTAAATGTTAAATAATATTAAAGACTTGTTGTGACGTCACATTGGGTAAATTTAAGGAAAATAAAAATAATTAAAATTTGAATAGTGAAATAGTCATGATCTACGTAATTTTTTATACTTTTTATACATAAAGGATATTTCATTTTCATAAATATTTATACAGAAAGGATAGATATCGAAGAAATATTTATGAACAAGGTTTTTGAAAAAATACGCATTTTTGAAACTAAACTAACTCAATATATTTTTGAGTATTTTTGGAATATGACTGACGTCTTGAGAAGTATCTAATTTATTTTAACCTGTTTGAAAAAAAAATTGAACTTAGAACTTAAAACTTAAACCTGATTCTAATCGGAGAAGCTCATATTTGTTTTATATTCAAGATATAAATTCTTCAAGATTTGGTGTCGAAAATGATTAAAAACAATTAATTCTATCATTAAGTAATTACTAATTTTGTCGTTAACACTGTCATAAATGGAAATAATTGTTTTTTCTGGTTCAAATTTAAAAAATCTAGCTAAACCAAACCGGCCAAAATGCATTTCTCTTTAAAAACAAAATAAATAGCTTTTATCATCAAAAAAATACAAGACATGAATTAATATCTCATTTACAATCTTTATAAATAATTGACTTGATTTCGTTTTATGAAAAAAAGAGAATTATCTTAAAAAAATTTGATGAAACAATTTTACAAACATTTGTCTATTTTTTCCTTAAATTTACCAAATGTGATGTCGATGATAATTATTTAGACAATACAAACCTTATATATAATTTTGAATACTAAAATTTGATATTTGAGTATTCAATATACAATTTTTTTATTTACCATAGTAACAAAATTTGATAAATATTCTTACAATTTTTTTGCACGATTCTTGGCTTTTTCTGGAAATAATAATAATGAATTTTATTTGAAAATTGCTTTATAAGCAAAATAATTCTTATTGATACATAAAATATTTATTATTACTCAGTGATTCAGGGGCCAATTCTGTTTTCCACATAAAACCTAACCTCCAAATGGTACACATGTCAAAATAATAACTTTCATGAGGCTTCATGTAAGTGTTATTAATGTGACGTCAGAAAGTTGCACTTATGATGAAATTGTTGTTTGTGCCTTTTGGAGGTTAGATTTTAGGTAAAAAAAAATTGTTGACAGTTTGTGACTATCAACTCATACGATTATAACATAAAATTTCTATTTTATTCCAGAATTGGCCCTTTAATTACATATAAAGAAATGCAAAATAAAATTGCTGTTTTATTCCAGAATTAGCCCTTTAATTAAATATAAATCAATTCGACTTATTATAAAAATGGTTTAATATATACTGCCTTGTATTTTATATATTTTTTTCATTTAAGTATGTAAAATAATTCTCGCTAGTTCAAAATATCGTTGTTAAAAAAAAAAATTAGAGAAGAAAAAACAATACAAGTACTTTGTGTAAACTGCCAATTATATATTTATGTAGATATAGTATTTTTATTATGTATATACCGATATGAAAAATTTATTGTACTGTATTACAAAGTGTAATAATAAATTTAATATACAAACAATATTGTTGATGGTTTTATTTTGGTAAATAAAAATAAAGTCCAATTAGGATGAAGTTGTGGGCGCCAATTATGGATTATTTTGGAAAGGAAATTTATTGGTAAAAATTGTTTTTTGTAAGGAATATAATTTTGAAAAAGTGTTTTTTTATTACCTATAAAAAAAGTGTGCGCGTAAGGTACACACGTGATTGAAGTAAAACTACGGCTATTGTACGAGATGGCAATCACGTTTAAAATTTGTGGTTAGTGGCATTTTGTTTTGAATCAAGATGCATAAACTTTGCGATATATCTATTTGAATTTCTCATTTTGAAGGGGGAATAATATTGTTATCAATAAAAATTACTTTTCGATGAATTGCGAGTAAACAAAACAATTTTTTCTTCAGCAAAATAAAATTGCAAAGCTTTCTCTGATACATTCAAAAAAAGCTTCTACCATCTACTTTACCTCAGGCCGCGCCGTGAAAAAACAAAATTGAAAGATAAATAATATAAGAAACTTTGTTTACGTTTCTCCTCGTCAGATTATTATGAAAAAACTTAATAATTTATGTAGCACAAGCTTTTCATTCAATAATTTATGACCGCGTTCTCCGATTTGACATCGACACAAACTTTGCCGAAGAAAGTTTCCGAGATGAAAGTCGGACTTTTAAATATGCCGAAGCACGCACAAACTTTGGAGTTGAAGATCCTTGATTTTATTTGGGCAGTAAATATTTTACTGGGTAACGGTTAATTTTAAAAGTAACTTAACTAGAAATGAACTATGCACAAATGATATATAGCAATATTAAGGTGGAGCTTTCCTTTGGTTTGGAATTTCAGAGGGTCCAGATTTGATACTCACCTCGGACAGCCTGATATAAAATGGGTTTTTACTCTACTACATGGTAGATAATAATATGTTTAGAATAGTAATATGTTTCCAATAGTCTTTACAAAAGAAATTATTATAATAAATTTCATCATAAATTTAAATTTAAAACAAACTAAAATTCAATAATTTATGATAAAAATAAAGGTATACATATCCTACCAAAAAGTTCAATTTTTGGTCCCCTCTCAGCTAAAATGTTGCTACTATTATAGTTTAGTCTTTACTCTATATAGTATCATATAGAGATAGGGTGACCGTTTTGTATTACATCGATTTGTACTTTCAGATGCCATAAATGTTTTATATCAATAATTTCTAAACCTGAACAAAAGATTAAGTTTTTTTTCTCTTATCCTTGTCCAAATTTTTTTGGATTTTTTCAAAAATTGAATATATCTTGATCATATCAGCACTTTGCAGTTTCTGTAAGATTCTTTTCAGACTTGGCAGAAATAATTCTTTTAAGACTTGGCAAATTTCAAACATGCCAATTTAATTAATGGACAGAAAATAGAAAGCTAACAATACATTGCCGATGTCTTACATTATTAACTTCTCTTATAATAAGGTAAGTCTATGAAAAAAAGTTTAAAAAAAATGTCATTTAGCGGTCAAAAATAAACATTAGACATATGCATATCAAGTTATCAGTTATTTTATAGATTTTAATAAGAAGTACAAATTTTGTTTCCAATTTTTTGGCTTTTAAACCAAGATTGATAATGTTTTGAGTACTCTTATATAGTTCAATCAAATTTTCTCATTATTTTTGACGCTATGGATCAATGATTTAAATGAATTTCAAAGTTCTAAAAATATTTGTAGATTTTCAAAAATCGATTTTTTTTACAAAAATTTTAAAATTTTCAAAAAAGTTCAAAATCATCAAAAAAGTTGATTCTGTCCTTAAGTTTTAAAAATTTTCAAAAATTCGATTGTGTTTTTAAACTGATTTTTTTCTAAAAATCTTTTTCACGAATTTAAAATCATTCTAAAAATTTTTCAATTTTCAAAAAAGTTTAAAAACATCAAAAAAGACTATTTTTTCTTTTTTTTTAATTTTCAAATGTCGATTTTTTCTTTCTTTTTTAATTTTCAAAGGTTCAATTTTTTTAAGTTGATTTCTTTCTTCTTTAAGTCTTTTTCACAAATTTAAAATTATTCGAATCGAAATTTTACGGAAAAAAACTAGTATGCCTATAAAATGTATGTCTTGTATATCTGCAATTTTTTTTAGAGATTCTAGAAATATTAAATATACTAAAAATTGTCATTCCTCTAACGTTTTGATTGATGTATATGAATATGAATAAGTAACAAAAAAACAAGAAAGTTTGAGTGATACAAATAAGTAACTTATCTCAAATCCTATAAAAATTTTGAGAAATTTATTGCTCTCAATTTTGCTGAAAAAATAAATATTGTAACGCCTCTAACCTTCAACTTTGTTGTCACTCAATTGACAACACAATAATAAATACGGATGTTGCAGTTTAACGCCGTAATTCATGCAATTTGTGAATAATACTCATCTGATTATATATTCGAGCATTAGATAAGAGCTCGAGAATTGTCTGATTTAGATAAACAAATGCATTGCATTTGCATAAAAAATTAGAACGATTTGGTCCTGGAGCATAGTAAATCATCTCCTACTAATATAAAAATTACTGTTAGTTTTTACAAATAAAACCTCTTTTTCCTCAATCCATTCCCTCGTGTACTAATAACAAACCACTAATTGCAATTTAAAGCCATATGCTGATTGCAACAGTTGCAACCGAGTGGAAATCGTCTGTACGGCGGAAAAAGCCAAAACCATTCCAATTTCCAATAACAAATATTTTTACGTTGATTTTATTCCAAATACCCAGCCAATATATGAAATCACGTACAATGCTTTCATATTATATAATACTCTGTGATTGCCACGACCACTATACTGGACACCACCATCGTCGTCAGTAGCTGGATTGATATTTAATTTTTTTCAGTAGTCGTAATTAAAACGGGATAAAGCTGATGATCAAAATTGGGACGCGGGATTTAATAAATTGGAATAAATTATTGTTGCAACAATGCAAATGCGATTTTTTATGCATTGGGTAATTTTTTCATGAGTCGTACGTGACTAGTTTTTTAGCACTGGAAGGGTGGATGATCGATATTTTACTCTGCTTGTTACTAACATGCCTTTTATTTGAATATCTCAATTATTACAAATAATCGTTTATTAAGTAACCGAAGTATGAAAACCAATGTGAGTGATATTAATTTTATGTCATAACTGCATCAAAGATTCTTTTATTCCAAAATCTTTTAGTGCAACAAACATTTGGTCACAATTCATTATAACTTATTTAAAATTTATTTGGAAAATAAAACAAAAATCTATCTAGTATCAAATCAAATTGCTAAAATGGACATCAAAATCCGCATATCTTTAGAAGAAAATCAGAAACCATCCATGGCAATTGTCAAGGATCTTCATAATACACCAACTACTTAAATTTTTTTTCACGATCTTCCATGGCATATAAAAAATTATTAAAAATTATTAAATATTATTAAATAATTTTTATTAAATATTTCTTATTAAATACATTTGATAACAATTCATTATAACTTATGCTAGGAATAAGAAAATTTATTTGGAAAATAAAACAAAAATCCATCTAGTATCGAATTAAATTGCTAAAATGGACATCATAATCATCTTTATCAGAAGGAAATCAAATCATCTTTGGAAGAAACCATGACGATTGTCAAGAAAAAATCTCCATATCTCACAAATTACTTATATATTTTTTTACAATCTTTTATGGCATATTAAAAATTAGTTTGCAGTTTGGAAGAAAGCTATCAATAAAAATTCAACTGGTATCTGCAAAACTTGGAATAAGATAACTCTATTTTTTTGCTCAAAAAAACAATCGGGATGTTTAAGATCTACCAAGTCTAGAACTTTCACATTAAAACTAATATTATGTTATGAGTTATAAATAAAAATAAATTTGTCCAGCCATTGTTTATGATTAACCATCGAATTAACTATTTTTTTGAAAATTTTATTTATATTTAACTATCATCAATTTTATATTGATTTAGTAGTGATATATAAATATATGCAGAAACTAGCTATGACATAAAAGATGAAATTTATTTTTAAGCACAAATTTCTTCTATCCCTGTGTCCCAGAACTCGACGTCAAACGGTGGAAAAGAATTACAAATAAACTGATGTAACGTAGTTTAAAAAATATGAGCTCTCATGTGCAATTCAGAGTTTTGGTGAAAAAGCGACAATTTTTTGGTTATTATGGTTAATTTTCATTAATTTTGTTCATATAAACTTCAAACTTTGTAACCGCAAATAACATTTTTAGGAGCACAGTAAAAAATTTTAAAAAATTGAACTTATTTTCAATTTTCAAATTTAGTCAACTTTGCAAGGCCAAAAAGTTTGCCGATTTTTATGAAACTTTTTTTCATAATAGATATCATGGTCTTATAGAACATACTAAAATCTTATAGCCCTACGGCAGGTATAGTTTAATTTTAAAAACTTATCAAAGTTTGAAAAAATATGATTCAAAATTTGTGTCAAAAGTTGCTTTTGTGATGTGATGTGTCAAACATTGTCAATTTGAACTTATATTCAATTTTCAAAATTGGTCAACTTTGCAAGGCCAGCTTTTGAAAAAAAATGCTTTAAGGTGTATTCGCAGGTTTTATCAAAAGTTGACGCATTTAATTAATCAGAATTTTAAAATACTTTTAGCTATATAATAAAAAAAATGAGTAAAAAAATAAACTTAAAAATAACACGATAACAGCTATCGCATTTTGCTTACGAATTTTTGATTGAGTGAAATGCACTAGAAGTAATCATGTCATTTTTAGGTGTTTATTTTTTTACTAATTTTTTTTAAGTATGAATCTAAAACGTATTGTACCATTTTGTAATCCTTATTAAATATAGGAACTTATGGTAAAGCTTGCCAACATACTTTAGTTTACATACATTTTTTTTACTTAAGGGACTCTTAAAGCCGACCAATTTTAAAAATTTTAAACTCATAGTTCAACAAAAAGTTTTAATTCAGAAAAACTTGAGGCAATTGTGTTATTTATTTTACTACGGTTCTAGAAATGTTATTCACGGTTACGGTTCCAAATTTAAATTAACAAAATTAATAAAAATTAACTACAATAACTTAAAAATGGTCACAGTTTGACCAAAGCTCCAAGTTGTACTGAAATGAAATCTCATTATTTTCAAACTGCCAACTGCTATATATAGTCCGATATAAAATTTTGGAATAAAACGACTTTGAATTCGACCTTCCATTTTCTTTAGCATTTAATAGAAAATTCCGGCCATCTTTTTGGTTTTTGACAAATTACATACAAATATCATATGAAAGCACCCCTTTTCCGTTAAATAAAAATTTACCACAATAACCAAAAAATGGCCACAGTTTGGCCCAAGCTCCAAGTTGTACTGAAATGAAATCTCATTATTTCCAAACTGCCAACAGCTATATATAGTCCGATATAAAATTTAGGAATAAAACGATTTTGAATTCGACCTTTCATTTTTTTTAGCAATAGAAAATTGGAAGACATAGAATAATTTTTTTTCTAATTACTGTCACCCTGTTTCGGCTTGATCTTAAGTTCTGACCCAGTATATATAAATATATAGCAATTCTAATATAAAATTCCTATCCTCTATATTATATACCTATGTCTATTTAATAATGTCTGATCCACTCACTCTCTTCAGATCACATATGTGTCAGGAAGTTTTCGGGGGTTGTAAAACTCCCTTAAAGTGTGATGTGGCGTTCCTAGTTCGGATTATAAAGCGATCTGTCATTCTTCATTCCTTCCAATATAATATAATATACGAGAATAATGCCAGAAACTAAATTAATTCAATACGTCAACTCGGAACGAATGGCACCGAGATCAATTGATCGAGTGAAGTTAACTATTCTGATACTAACATATGGCTGCAATGAAATTGGACTGATAGACTTCTTAATTGTCATTAAAGTTTATGCAGACTTATTATCTTCCCGTAGGCTAGTTATAGTAATGGGCCGAAAATCGAAAATGTGCATTTCTCGACGTTTTGAAAGTTTCTGAACATTTTGACAATACCACGTGTGTGTGTGTTTTGTGTGTCCGCATTTTTTCGTCCACGTTTTCGGGCGCACGGATCAACTGATTTGAATGGTTTAAAAAACATTCGATCCCTATTGATAAAGAGATGTGCTGATTAGTTTTTTGCAAAGGCAGGTCCAGCCGTTACGGAGATAAAGAGCGAAGAGTGCAGAAAATAGAAATTTTTTTGTATATTGAAAATAATTCAGATTTTAACTTGAATTCTGACTATTTTTTATGAAACTGAATTGGAAATGAAATGAGGGTTGTTAATGTTCCTGGAAACTACGATATAAATTGATTTACGATTTTTATTTGATTGCTCACAGTGTTAAGTCAGATATAACTAGTGGTGTGTATAGCATCGTGCCTTAAGGCAATTTGCTGGAACTTCCCGTACCGTAACAAAATGTTAGAGGAATATAAAATGTTTTCAAATAGATTATTATAAATAAATACTTTAACATTGTTTAAGTATAAGAATTATATTAACTGAATTGCAGAGTTGAAATACTAGAACTTAAGTCAGAATTACAATTTAAATCTGAATTATTTTCGATACACACAAAAAAATATTTTTTGAAAAAAAAAATTGAAACAAAATTTTTTTTTCCAAAAGCTATTATTCAGTTGAAACGAGCAGAAAGTTCTTTGAATCATTCAAATCGGATGCTTAATTCTCTCAAAAACTGCTATTTTTTGCACATTTAGCTGTGTATCTCCGAAATCGCTGGACCTGCCTTTGCGAAAAACTAATCATAACTTCTCCCCGCTATTACAAATTGAATGTTCTTTGGATCATTGAAATCCGATGCTGCGATCTCTTTAAAACTCAATTTCTATTTTCTGCATTATTTGCTCTGTATCTCCGAAACGGCTGGACCTGCTTTTGCCAAAAACAAATCAGCACCTCTCCCTGTCAATAGGAATCGAATGTTTTTTAAACCATTCAAATCGGTTGATCCTTGCGCCCGAAAACGTGGACGGAAAATTGTATCCATACATACATACACACACACACACACACACATCCATTTTTTCTGAGGTATGCCAAAATGTTTAGAAACCTTCAAAACGTCGAGAAATGTGAAAATTTCCAATTTCGATTTTTGAACGATTACAATAACTTACCCTACGAGAAGTTAAAAATGAAATTTTGAAATAAAAAAAATAGCTTTCCGAAAAACTAATTGATTCTTCTCACTGTCAATACAAGCAAAATGTTTTTTTAATCCTTCTCTCAAAAACTACTATTTTTTGCATGTTTAGCTTCATATCTCCGAAACGGGATGGACCTGTCTTTGGCTAAAACTAATCAGCACATCTCCCTATCAATAGGAACCAAATGTTTTTCTTGCATTATTCGGTTGACCGGTGCGTCCGAAATTGTCGACACACACACACACATACACACACATGCATACATCATTTTTTTCTGAAATATGTCAAAATGTACAGAAACCTCTGAAACGTAAAGATCTGCAAAAATTTTCGTTTTCAATTTTTGGACGATTACTATAACATACTCTTCGGGAAGTTAAAAAATCAGAAGTCTCAGGACTGATAGACTTTTTGATTGTCATTAATTTTATGTAGACTTATTAATTAGAAATTTATGAAGCACGTCTTCATTCCTTATCTTCAGGTGGACCAATCTAAGTTATCTCTAAATTAGCATCACTCAAGTACATCATATGGATACTACAATTTCAAAGGTTGTCCCTGCTTGTCTACTACTCGTAGGACAAATGTTGTAATTAGTCTATAAATAGTATTCCCAAATTAGTCCTCTGGTGAAATGCCTAAATTGGACAGACTTCGTCTTAATAACAAGTGACCAGTGGAGAAGGAAAGGTCAGACGTTTGCCGAAACGGAACTAATTGCAGTGTAATTTCGTAACGGTTAATAAGTTTTGCTTAAATACTATGCAAAGGTCTGATATGATCATGAGATTGTTCACTGAGGGTTTGGTGAATGATACAACAACTTGGTGAATGTGATATCAAGAATTCAGATTTTTGAAGTAAAACATCTTTGGGTGTAAATTTGTACAAATGCAACGGAAGTGAGTTACGGCAAGGTCGAGTGCCAATGATTCGTCATTTGCTCTCGATAAAATCATTTCTATACGGGTTCGATTGTGATTGGTCGTATTTGTACGAGGCTTCGTTGTATGTGTGACTTTATACGTGCGTACGTCACCCACATATTGTTCATTTTTCGGTGTTTCATGTTTTTACATTTTAAGGGTAAATATTAGTACAAATCTTGAGTTAATGAAAAATGTCTGGACCGGAAGAATATTTTATCCCGTCCCCCATAAATAATTATAGTGCAAATAATAAAGCAAATGAAAAATCTGTGCCGTGTAAGAAGCGTAAGTTTATTGAAGTAATTTGTATTATTCGTGGTTACTATATATTTTTGAGGTTATTAAAATGGAAATTATTTTTATATGCAAGACAGATACTACTGTTCAAAGAATAAAACTGTATAGCCGGCGATAAACTAAAAAAACAAGCAATCAATGATTGTATGTTAATTTTAATTACATGAAGTTTTTCAAACACAATTACATGACAAGTAAAATTGCGAAAACAATATTTTTTTATGCGTTGGACCGGAAGAATATTTTATCCCGTCCCCCATAAATAATTATACTGCAAATAATAAAGCAAATGAAAAATCTGTGCCGTGTAAGAAGCGTAAGTTTATTAAAGTAATTTGTATTATGTGGTTACTATATATTTTTGAGGTTATTAAAATGGAAATTATTTTTATATGCAAGACAGACACTACAACTGTTCAAAGAATGAAACTGTATCGCCGACGATAGACTAAAAAAACAAGCAGTCAATGAATGTATGTTAATTTTAATTACATGAAGTTCTTCAAACACAATTACATGACAAGTGAAATTGTGAAAACAATATTTATTTAGGCGTTGTTTAACATAATAATTCTCTGCATTTTTATAGATATTAAGAAATATTAAAGCAGTACAGCTTTATTCTAACCTTCCGAAGATACATCATTTTCAGAATTATATCTCAGACACTTTTGGCATTTTAGAGGAAGTCTACATGTTTTTTGGTCATGATGGCTTTTAAGTATTACAAAGTTGCATATTTTTATAAATAATAAAGAATAAATTGATATTCAGATTCATTACACTAAACAAGAGATCAAGCACAACAATAGTTTGTGTAGCTGTGTATCATTTCTATACAGTTATACTTTATAATGGACATCTATGCAGTTTATTCATTGCTAGTGCTAATGAAATTATTCAAGATTGTTATATTACAGTTACACTGTGTGTACGAATATTATAGAATTTATTAATCAGCAATTACTTTATTTCTCTAATAAAGGTTCAAGTCCTAGTTGCTAATTCCAATGACAAACCGATCATGTCGTATTTGAAGTATGATTTTAATTGCATTATTGTTTTTAAATATTATAAATATTTTTAATACTATGATAAATTTTTAATTTATTATTATATAAATATGTATAATGGTTGACATTAAAAAATGTGTGCATCACGAGTGTTACTATATTACTGATGAACATTATTCAAATGATGTATATATTTTTAACTTAAATGCCATCTCGTACAATAGCAAAAAAGTTTTACTTCAATCGCGTGTGAACCTTACGCACACTCTTTTTTTAACTTCCCGTAGGATGTATGTGTGTGTGTGTATATGTGTCTGTTTGTGTGTGTATGTGTGTTCGGATACAAATTTTCGTCGACGATTTCGGGAACACGGATGAAGCGATTTGAATAATTCAAAAAAATTCGATTCGTATTGATAAGGAGAGGTGCTGATTAGTTTTTGGCGAAGACAGGTCTAGCCGTTCCGAAGATATGGGGCAAAAAGTGCCAAAAACGGTAACTCAGTTTTTAAGAGAACGGAGCGTCCGATTTGAATAATTCAAAAAAGAAACTTGTATTAACAAGATGAAAAACTGATCAAATTTTTATGAAGGCAGGTCTAGCGGTTTCGGCGATCTAGTAAAAAAAGTTAAAAAAAATGGCGGTCAAAAATGATCATTAGACATATTCACATCAAATTATCAGATATTTTATAGAAATTTTAACAATAAGTTTGAATTTTGTTTACATTCCTATGGGTTCCGTACCAATGGTTATCTGTTAGACGGCGGCGCGGCGCTTATGCGCTTCGATATTTCGTCTCTATACAGTTAAAGCAGTACGATGGCTTTGAAAAAAAGTTCATAATTTCCAAAATATTTCAAAATACACTTTTCTTCAAAAAGTCTTTTTTTCCAAAAAAATGTAAATTTTTGTCAAAAATTTATAGTTTTTCATACTCTAATTTTTCAGAGTAAATTTTTTTCAAAAATGTTAATCTTTAAAAAAATTTTTTTTTGGTACGGGAAGTACCAGCAATTTGCCTTAAGGCACGATGCCATGCGCCCCACTACTTCATTTTTATTACAAGTCTCAATATTTTTCCTCCTATCCGGGAATATTCTAATCATCAAAAAAACCGTACCTACTATTCATAAAACATTACAAACGGATCGGAAAAACACTCACCTTTTCATTCCTTTTTCCAAACTCTCCGACCAATAAACTATTCATCGAAATGTATCGGCGCCTCAAAGAAATAAGGTCGGGGGCGGTAATGCTAATGGCAATGGTGAGAGGTCAGGGTAGGGTAATGGGCGAAGTGAGGTGGGTACCGGGTACTGGGTACCCTGTGTGCAAGGTTTCCTTTTCGATGGAAAAAGCAATAATGAGTATTCCATTCATACATCATGCGACGTCCAGCGCTCTTTCTGAGAAAAAGGAAAAAACGCGTTAGAAGTTGCGATAGGAAAATATAGAAGATGCGCAGTGGAGGACAATTGCTTCGATGTAAATTAACTATTATTTTGTAAACAAAATTGAACTTTTTGAAAGTGCATTTGCCTTAAGGCAGTTTCTATGTATTTTACGATACTTATACAAACTTAACCAAAAAGAATTGAGATTCTGCCATTTAGGTAAAGTGTTTATTTCGAAAATAAAATTCTCACATACACTCTGATACTTTATATGATTTGGTCTAACTTTTTATGATTTGGATTAAGAATGACTTGAAACGATGAGAAATAAAACTATTTGCAACTTGATTTTTTTCCTGAAAATATAAACCTCCTGCTTTGGAAAGTTAGTAAATAAATTAATATTTAAAATTATTCATTACTTTTTTCAAAACTTAACATAATTAGGTTAAGGTTGCGTACCTCCTAACAGCTGAATATTGACCATTATTTAGTATGATTGTATATTAAATAATAGTTGTATTATTATTAACAATTACAGATTTTTTTAATTACAATTGATACTTTTACGTTCTGCTTGGAATCAATGGGTTTCATAAATGTCATTTCTATTAAAATTAAAATCAATACCATTTGGTCTAATATTAACTTTTAAAGATTTTTATGTATTCAATCATTTTGATTCAGAAAAATCACGATTTTTACAAGATACATACATATTATCTAATTTCGCCATTTTGAAACTTGATAAATCATTTAAGTAAATTTTCAATAGTAATTTAAGGTAGAAAGGGCCAGAAAACGATATAAATTATCAGATTATAAGTATAATGCATGAGAATTACTAGATCGGAGATTTTGAAGTTTATTCTTTTATTTTTATCAATTTTTTGCCATTTGACCCTCAATTTTAACTTTAGATTCAGTTTCAGCGGTAAAAACTACATTGGAAAAATATGCCGCACACAACTTTTTTATTTTGTAAACCTGTACAATTATTTAAATAGATTTTTTATACCTGTGTATAAAATCTATAAATTTTTCTAAACGTGTAAATATATTAAATTATTAAATAATATCATTATGATACATGTAATCGTGTCAGTATATATGTACTTATAACAGCTAGATAATTCACAAAATAATTTATTAAGTTTTTTGCAAAAATTGTTACGAAAATTTATTGAATTATATAAATTTATTAAAAAACTAGTGGTATATGGCATCGTGCCTTAATGCAAATTGCTGGAACTTTCTGTACCATAACGAAATTTTCGAGGAATATTAAATGTTTTCCAATAAATTATTATAAATTCTGTAATGTCGTCTAATATTAATAAGAATTCTATAATCTCAGTTACAAAGTTAGTATTATTCACTTTAACTTTTAACCAAAATTAAAATTGAAATCTGAATTATTTTCGATATACAAAAAAAACAATTTGAAAAAGAAATAGATTTTTTTTACAAAATCAATTGTTTTGTCAACACAAGCAGAGAGTTTTTTGAATCATTTAAATCGGAGGCTTATTTCTCTGAAAAACTGCCATTTTTTATACATTTAGCTCTGTATCTTCGAAATCTGAGCTGAACCTGTCTTTGCCAAAAACTATTCACCACTTTTCCCAGTCATTACAAAATGAATAGTTTTTAGATCATTCAAATCGGATGCTCCGTTTCCTCAAAACCTCTATTACCATTTTCTGCAATCTTTGCTCTTTATCTCCGTAACGGCTGGAACTGCCTCTTCAAAAAAGTAATCAGTACATCTCCTTGTCAATAGACATCGATTTTTTTTTGAATAATTCAAATCGGTTGATCCGTGCGCCCAAAAACGTGGACGAAAAAATGCGGACATACAAAACACACACACACACACATCCATTTTTTCTGAGGTATTCAGCCAAAATATTCAGAAACCTTCAAACGGTAGAGAAATGCAAAAATTTTCTTTTTCGATTTTTGCCCCATTACTATAATTACCCCACGGGAAGTTAAAAAGCATTCAATTCGTAATGATTGGGAGAAGTACCGATTAGTTTTTAGTAAAGGCAGGTCCAGTCATTTCGAAGATACAGAGCTAAATGCACATAAAATGGTAGTTTTTGAGAGAACTAAGAATCCGATTTGAATGATTCAATAAACTTTTTGCTTGTGTTGACAAAACAATTTCTTTTGAAATTGGTCTTGCATATTGAAAATAATTCAAATTTTAATTTTAATTCTGGCTAAAGTTTTAAAGCTCACTTATATACTTTAAATAAATGATTTTAACTTTGTAATTCAGTTCATTCAATTCTTATAAATATTAGACAATTTTACAGTTTTTATAATAATCTATATGAAAACATTTAATATTCCGTGAACATTTTTAGACCAGTCATTTGGTCGTTTTGCCGGTACAGTACTCCGGGAATTCTAAAAATTGGTAATCTTATAGATTTCGAGGTGCTCTTCACGAAAATCAACTTTGCCACCTCAAATTTGAACGGCAAGTTGCCGCCATATTGAAAAAATGGCGTCAAAAAACAGCTTTTTTAAAATATCTCCTTTCTGGCTGATTCTGCGATAAAAGTATCTATGTACGAACTAAACTAGAGAAAATTTCCTACAATTCTTTAGAAAACCGTTTTTTTGTAAAATTGATAGTTTGAGAGTACGGCCGCCTCAAAGTCTTTGCTGCTCTCGCCGTAGTATCAAATCTCTCCATATATGACAGCACTTCGAACTTGACCACATTCTCTCTAATAATTAATATTTTCAATGTTAAATTAAGCGTATAAGATCTAGAAATAGAATAATTCAAATATTTTTCGTTTTTTTTGCTAATTTTTTAACACTTCAATGGCAAAGTAGCTATAAGTATACTTATAGCTTGAGTAGCACCTTATAGCGTCAAGTAGCTTGAAGCGTTAAAAAATCAGCAAAAAAACAGAAAAATATTTGAATTATTCTATTTCTAGATCTTATACGCTTAATTTAACATTGAAAATATTAATTATTAGAGAGAATGTGGTCAAGTTCGAAGTGCTGTCATATATGGAGAGATTTGATACTACGGCGAGAGCAGCAAAGACTTTGAGGCGGCCGTACTCTCAAACTATCAATTTTACAAAAAAACGGTTTTCTAAAGAATTGTAGGAAATTTTCTCTAGTTTAGTTCGTACATAGATACTTTTATCGCAGAATCAGCCAGAAAGGAGATATTTTAAAAAAGCTGTTTTTTGACGCCATTTTTTCAATATGGCGGCAACTTGCCGTTCAAATTTGAGGTGGCAAAGTTGATTTTCGTAAAGAGCACCTCGAAATCTATATGATTACAAATTTTCAGAATTCCCGGAGTACTGTACCGGCAACAGCCTTTTTTTGCACCAAATGACTGGACTATTTGTTAGGATACGGAAAGTTCCTGCAATTTGCCTAAAGGCACGATGCCACTTACAACTAGCCATTACCATTTTCTTTATTCTTTAAAAATTTGTCCATCATTGGCGTCCCGTGTATTATGTTTTTCATCTGTGCGATGGGCGGGGTTCAGTGAACCAGCCAGCGCAATCCCTCGCCGTCCCTTTGCCGTCCCTTACCCTGCCGTCTTCGGCCGTCCGTTCGTTCGAGAATAAGAGGAAACACATTAATATTCATGACGGCGAGCCGATTCTTATATATATCTATTTTTTTCTTCGCTTTTTTACTCCTTTCGATCTTGTTGTTTTTGTTTTATTTTAGAACTCTTTTATTTTTCACGTTTTTTTTTTGTTTTCGTTTTTTTATTTAAAGACGGCCGCCCGCTCGCTCGCACACGCGGAAAGAGATGAGGATTCGAATGTATTCGACCGAATTCGAGAATAGAACGAATGTGTATCAGAAAACTTCGTAAAAAGTGTATTTCTTAAAAATCCGCGGGTAAAAAGATCCACCACCGGTATCCCAAAAACAAGTAAAGTTTGGATTTGTTTATTTAACATTATTCTGCAATCTGTATATATCATAACATTAAGCAGAAAATGCTGACAAGTATATGGTAACATAGTTGATTACAAATTAGTAGATACCCCCATTGGCGTATCTACTAGAGCTAATTAAAACTTTATATAAAAAACTATAAACAAAAGGGGAATAAACAATAAAATATTTTAAAATGAAATTATTAAAGTTAGGAATTTTGAACAACAATATTTGAAAGTAGAGGGCAAAAGATGTATAACCAGTCATCAACATTGATTTTTATGGCGTCACTATCGGAAGATAAATATCTAGGTTTGAAAATCCATAACAAAAGTAATTTCTTTCGTTGTTAGTTTTTTTGGTTGTGAGCACTGTTGTTTAGTTAACGAGACCTTAATATAATTTTCAAGAATACGTTCTCTAATTGTTTCATAAGTTGTTTTTCACAATTTTAGGTTAGATTCAACAGTTTTTCTAATATAACCTCTATAAAAGCTTATACCTGGGTGGGGTAAAAAGGACCAACTAAACTTTTACCCCGGCAAAAGTGTGAACAATAAAAAATAGTAAGATAAGTTAAAAAAGCAATTTCACAAGAGATAAAATGAATAAATAGTTTTTCCAACTTCGCCGATGAATATTTCTGACAAAGTACCAGATCAAGGTTATATACAGTGTTATCTCTGTAACAAATGTACCTATGAAATTTATATTTTGTTTAGTTGATTAATGTAGTTATTATTTTGTAAAATCCCTTTAAAATTAAAATAAGACATTAAACCTGTTTCCCTGCATTCTTATAGGGTAACAACAAAAAACACATTTCTTCAATGATAAATAAGCTGGGAGTTTTACTAAACATAGTCAGATAGTTGTTTGTTTGATATGTGGTATTTGTTGTGATAAAATTGGTTTGGTTTTTACAATATATTTGCTCAAAGTCAAATTGGACTTTTTTGACCCAACCTATCCTACTAATATTGCAACTATAATAATAATAGTATTTAGCTTGAAATTCGTTAAAAATACTAGATTTTTAATTGGTATGCACATCCATGACGAGTATATTCGTCACAGATTAAGTTGCGTCACGAGATATCAGATAAAAAACATGAATTTATTATATAAATTTAAAAATATTACATTTTACTTCTTTGTTAGCATAACCATATATTATACCTAAACTAAAAACGAATTAAATTTAGTAAAATATTATACATGCAAATGAACGAAAGTAAGAATGGTTTTAGATAACAAGAAAAAAATATTTTCAAAATAAACGGTAGAAAATATTATTCAAAAGCTATATCTTGATTTTTTGCTTAAGTATGTTGAAGTATATTATTTCCATATTTTGGGAAGATCAGACAACTTGCCTTAAGGTATAATGCTTTTTACAACTACCTAATTTATACAGTCAAAATATTCTGAACAACTTGACATTTCAGAATATATTATGTTTTTCTTTCAAAAATTTCAATTCAAATAGCAAACGTCACTGTTTTGTACGAATGACCAATTTATTCGTCAGTACTCAAAATTCTGCCACTTCTCCATGACGAGTATATTCGTCAATCACAGTTTTAAGTTCAAAGTTCAACATAAAGTATTTGAACTGCGTTTTTATTATTATTTTTTTGTGGTCCTAAAAACGTTATTCAAGAATGATTTCAAAGTTTAAATAAACAAAATTAATAAATTTTAATCGAAAAATGCTCACAATTTCACCAAAGCTCAAGGCTGTACTTAAAAGCTAAGAATTTCCAAACAGCGTAAGATTTTTTGTTAAATTCTATTTAGGACAGTTATGGTCAATATTTCCACCTAGTTCGGTTTGATGTCGAGGTCTGGGATACCCTGTATATGAATTATTGATAATTTCAATAAATTGTCAGTTAAGAACAAATACACTCTTTCATACCATCGCCGTAAATTTACAAATTTTTGTCTGATATAAAGAGATTATTTTTTAATTTGTCGTAGCTTTGAAAAATGTTCAACTTGAAATTTTAAATAATTTAAAAAAAAACTGGCAAATGAAAGAGTGTAAAGAAAAAAATTTTGCTCTTTTATATTTGTTTACATCTCTGTAAAAATCGGGGCTTCTAAGATCAAATTTTTAAGGATTGAAAGATAAAACGATTTTTTTATTATTATATATATTTGCAACTGTTAGTTATGATTCAACATATTACTTAATAAACGTCTTAATTTTTTTGACCATCGATTTTCACTTAAAAGAAAACACAAATTTCTCTTTCAAAAAATTAAATAAAGAACAATGAAAACACCACACCAAGGTTTCAGTTTACATCTTTTGGACAATTAAATTTTCCAAAATTAAACTATTACAATTTTCCAGCACATTGAATGCAATTGGCAATCCTCGATATTCAAACAAAACCAACCCTTCCCAAATCAAATCTTTCAGAAAATGGATTTCTCGATTGTTATTGCCCGATTTGCCTCCATAAAGCATCTATTAACATTCACTTTTATGTCCTAAAATAAAATAAAATCATTCGACGCCATAATTAGACCAAATATTGCGTTCGGGCGGAGATTCGCTCAAATCATCAGACCAGATGAAATTTATTTCCGATTTATTTGATCCAAATTAGACCGCAGTAAGCAATGTAACAAGGATAATAATAGGAGAGCTGGGTAATATTTTAATATGTACTTTATTTATGGTTTAAAGTAACTCTAAAATTTAGAATCAATTTGCAACCGGTTGCTTAAATACAGAAAGAACTAGTGGTGTATGGCATCGTACCTTAATACAAATTACTAGAACTTTTCGTACCAAAAATTAAATATTCGAGGAATATTAAATGTTTTCAAATAAATTATAATAAATACAGTAGTTTCCATTATTCTTATTTTATGGACAAAATATAAGAGCTTATGATTTGGGCAAGGACAGAAAAGTAAATAAACGAAACTTACCTGCCTTTGCCAGAAACTAATCATCACCAATTCTCATCATTACAAATTAATTGCTTTGGATCATTCAAATCGGATGCTCCGTTCTCTCAAAAAATCGATTTCTATTTTCTGCACTCTTTGCTCCGTATCTCTGTAATGGCTGAACCTGCCTTTGCTAAAAGTAATCAGCACGTCTCCTTATCAATAGGAATCGAATGGTGTTAGAATAATTCAAATCGGGCGAGCGATACTCCCAGAAACGTCGACCAAAAACTGTATCCACACATGCATACACACACATCTATTTTTTCTAAGGTGTGCCAAAAATCTATGGTAAACGTGAAGATCTGCAAAATGCACTTTCAATTTTTATTTTTAGACGATTAAAATAACTTTCCCTACGGGAAGTTAATAGAAATTTATTATCTCCAATTGGCTTCTCATTTGCATTCAGTTATGTATGTGCGGATACAATTTTTGGTCTAAGATTTTGAAAACATGGCTCAATTGATTTGAATGATTTAAAAAACATTTGACACAGATACACTGCTCGGCCACATCAAAGAACTTTTAAAATTTTCAACAAAAAAAAATTTTTTTTAATTCAAAATTTTCAGAAAAATTCAAGATATTTAAAACATCAAAATTTTCAAAAAAAAAAAAAAATATAAAAAAACGCTATTTTCAATACAAATATTTAATATAACAAATTCGCAAAAGTGATAAAAAAATCCAAAATTCTCAAAAAATGATAAAACTAGTGGGGCGCATGGCATCGTGCCTTAAGGCAAATTGCTGGAACTTCCCGTACCGTAATTAAACATTCGCGGAATGAAAATAATCAATAATTGTTTTGAAGATTTTCAAATAGATTATTTATTATAAATACATACTGTGCTTTTTAAATTGGGCGATGAGCGTATTTTATAAACAACTTATGTGTGGGTTTACAAGAGTCCATTTTTTTAAATTCGATGTTTTTTGATAATTTAGAAATTTTTTGATAATTCAGAAATTTTTTTCGAAGTTTAAAATTTTTTGGAATATAAAAAAAACGTTTTTTCAAAAATATTTTGAAAATTTGGAAATTTTTGAAAATATTCGATTTTTTTAAATTTTCGAAACATTCTCAAATTTTTGTAAGAAATCAATTTTTTTTAATTTTTCAAAATTTAGTTTTTTTGTGAAATGGATGAAAAATTTCGAAAATTTGATTTTTTTGAAACTTTGAATTTTTTTTGAAAATTTTGATATTTTTTTAAATTTTCAAAATACTAAATTTTCTGTAAGAGCATTTTTGGCACACTGCATAACCGTTTTTACACCTTTTATGCTCCATACCTCCGAAACGGCAAAATCACCTCGCGATCGAGTACGAACCGAATGATTTTTTATACATATAAATCAGTTATTCCATACTGCCGAAAATATTCAGAAACTTCTGAAACGTAAAGATATACAAAAATTTTCATTTTTGATTTTTTTGCGATTACAATAACTTATCCTACGGGAAGTTAATAAAAAAATTTTCAAAATCTTTAAAAATTTTCAAAGCCTCTAAATTCTGATACTGAAAGTTTTAGCAATTTCTCTTAAGGTACTATGCCATGCACCACTAGTTATCAGAAAAAAACTTGCCTTAGTTCCTAAGTTAATATATTTATGAAATATTAGGAATCCTAACATTTCATAAATATATTAAAGTAATATTGTGTTAGAAGAACGCCTTCTGGCTCTCATATTAATTTCATATTATTGGCGCCCTGTGAGCCCTCAGATGTGGAGTTTTTGATCAGGAGGCATTTCAGAGCCATTTTAGCGCCCATTTAAAACACCTATAAAACGACAATAAAACGCCAATGAAACGGCCCGTAATTATTTATCTGCGAACGACTGCTTCACCGTACTTACAGCCACACCGATTCGTGCACAAACCGACAAAGTCTAAAAAAAATTTACTCTTCTTGGTAATTACAAAGAAACGTCTTGGCTGATCGTCGTACGATACTACATATCGAACATGTAGTTCGTAGGCTTTTAAATTTTTAACATCCTGAAAGAAAAGTTTATTTTTTCATAAGAAAATCCGATTCACTAATTTTATGTTTTCTCGACGTTTCAAGCCATTATGAATCGAATGAGACCAAATTTGGAAAAAGTGTGTGTGTGTGTGTGTGTGTGTGTGTGTGAACACATTTTTTGCCGTAAATCGACGTTTTCTCAAAAACGGTTGGACCGATTTCAAAATTTTAAAAGCCATTCGATGTATCTCGATGAGCGTTTCTCAGTTTTGTGCGACGATCGGCCGAGCCGTTTCTTTGTAAATCTCAGAAAAGTAAAAAAAATTTCGTCTACGTTTTAGCCTGCAGTTTTGAATCGATTTTGAAAATTCAAAAACTGTTCGAAACATATTGGTTGGGAATCGACCTGATTAGTTTTTGGTAAAGATCGGCCGGGCCGTTTTCTTGTAATAAAGTGTTAAAAAATTTTTTTCGACAATTTTCATTATTTTTTTTTTCTGACGGTAGATACCATAGTCTTATAGATCATACTAAAATATTATGGTCCTACGACAAGTCGTTTAATTTTGAAAAATCGTCAAAGTTTACAAAAATTAGTGTCGTTTTTTTGGCGTTTGTCAAAATTATAACTTTCATCGGCGTTTGCTCAAAAACGCCTAAACTGATTTCAAAACTTTAATAGCCAATCGATGTATTTTGATGTGGATTATTTTTTCTCAGTTTTCTGCAGCAATCGGCTGAGCCATTTCTTTATAATTTGGAAAAAAGTGTTAAACTTTAAGTCCTCATTTAAGTTCATACTACCGAATCGATTTTAAAAAATCAAAAACTGTTCGAAAGATATTATTTGGGTATGATACTGATTAGTTTTAGTTGAAAATCTATCGGGCCGTTATCTTGTAATTAACTGTCGAAAAAAAAATTAAGCCGATTTTTATGGAACTTTTTTTTTGGAATATATCGTGGTCTTATACAACTTACTGAAATATTATGGCCTTACGACATGTAGTTTAATTTTAAAAATTCATCAACGTTTGAGAAAATGAGTAGTTTTCTTGACGTTTGTTAAAATTGAAATTGGACGATTTACTTGGTATAATGATAGAGTGCTTGGTCTTAATGACCATACTAAACCAATAAAGTTCTACGGCAACTGGTTCAAATATAAAAATGGTTTATTTTTGAAAAATTGCTTTTAGAAAATACTCCGAGTTAGTGTTCGTTTGTGTAATGTGTAATGAATTCACTCGGGATAATAAAATTAATCTATTTTTATTGATTAAATCGATTATTTACACATATCGGGAAGTTCATGTAACTTGCCTCAGGGCAAAATACCAATACCAACTCGTTGAAATATTTTCAGCCGTTTTTGAGACTCAAGGTAAAATCGGCTCACACACACATTTTTTCCAAATTTCCATTTTTCCCATTCGATTCAAAATGACTCGAAACGTCGAAAAAACATAAAATTAGCAAATCGGATTTTCTGACAACATAAACTTGTCCTTCGGGAAGACTAGAATATTTTTCCGCCTATCTCCGTCTCCCTACTGCGTCGTCTGACCCGAGTCGAGCCGTCGCTGCCGGTCAAACGCATCGCGCTCGGTAATAGCTCTCCGCGGTGATCCAGTTAATAAAACGGTCTCCGGTCGTAATTGAAATTCGATACGGCTTGTGAGACCAGGTGTCAACATAAATTTAAATACTCGTAAATGACGGATCAGTCGTTGTTGCTCGTCAACTATAACACTGTCAATTCTATTGCCGTGCAGTAAAATTAGACGAACCACCTTCCTAGAAAATTGACACGATAATAGATACATGTGCAGTAAGAAATGCAATACCGATGGAAAATTTCAATACCGGTATTTCGGTAATTTTTCATTTTAAAACCGGAATACCGGTAAATTACCGGTATTTTTATTATCTTAAACGAACGTAAACAAAATTGAAAGTTAGTAGAACAAATATAAAAAATGTATATATACCTACAACTATATTCAACTAAACAATAAAAACAATAAAATAAAACAATAAATTTAGTTTCTTAAATAATAATTTTACAAAATTATATCCAATTTAATTAATTCATTATCACTATCGAGTATATTGAGTACTTTTCACCAAAAACAAACTTAACAGTAAGAAAGACCAAAAACTCATAAAAGATCATATTATTATAATAAACTGTGTTGTCTGTATCCGATGTGTTAAATTAGCATAATCTCCAATATTAAAAAAAAATAATTTTTCTACACTAATTTAAGACCGGATACTTTGTCGAGATAAATAATAAGTTACTATAATTGTTGAGTATTTTTATTTAAAACAATGTGATGTTTCTATAGTATTTTCAAACTTCGAAACGTTTTCGATAAATAATATTTTATAATTGTAATAAGAAGCAAAAATATTTAGTAATTACCATAATTATTATGTATAAAGTTAGAAAAAAATAAAGATTACGCAGGAATAATCTGCATGATATAAAATATTTAGGCGCAATTGTCACTTAAAAAACTGTTACATTTTTCATTCCAAAATCAAATTTTTAATCATTCCTAAAAATCATTATTTTTAAGTCAATTCTATTTATTGTAACACTTGTAGCCCTTGTATGTAGCCCTTAGTAAAGCAGTAAATATTCAGTTTAATGACGAGTTGAGATAATATTTGACATTTGTTTATCCTATAGAATCACTTGAAGATATAGCTGTTTATGCGATTAAGGAATTTAAAAATAAATTTGTTCCGAGAAATTTAAACTTTATTGTATTATGTATCAAGTAGCGCTCTTGTAAAAATACCGAAAATACTGGTATTTTTGGGGTAAATACCGGTAAAAATACCGCCGAAAAATCGGGCGGTTTACCGGTAATTCGGTATACCGGTATACCGGTATTGCATTTCCTAATGTGCAGTACTTTAATGTTAATTCATGTAACAACTGATTCCGGTTTTCCCGAATTTTCTGATATTATTTATCTCACACAAAGTAACTTTCCTTATAGCTCCCTGTGGGGAAAAGTTTTTAATCTGTTCCGGATTTTCGGAAGTCGTCCTTGTTTTTTTTATCACAATCGAGTATTTTATGGTTCTTTTTTATTCTTATATTTGATATCGTCCTTCAGTTCAGTTTTTACTTAATGTCCTTTCTTTTGTTGTTTTTATGAGCGCACCTCCGGATAAGACAAAAGCGCTTCTGACATAAAAGCATCCTTCGGCAAGGACATCGAGTTTGGAAACTTTATAGATCGGGTGTTTGATTTAAAAAAAAATAGATAGATGTAGAAAAATAACTTTGATTTAGTAGAAAACTATTGTGCATTATATAGTAATAACTGATGAAACTATTAGTTATAAATTATGAAGCGTTCTTGGACCTCATTTTCACCATTGTTTGGGTCGAAACAAGTTTTGAAATTTTTTTTGCGAAGAATATCATATAGAAATTATTTCTTAGACTTGAAATTGAGTCTAAAAATGAAATAGATCATGTTGTATTTCATAATCAAAAAGTTTTCCATTTGAAGTCGAGGCGTCAACGTTATTACATCATATATTCATCCAAGTTTGAGTTTTGTTCAGAAGAATATATTTTTTCTTCGTGCGTGGAAAACATTTAGCTCGTAAATAAGATATTTTAGTTTTACGCACATACTATACGAAATTTAGAAATAACAATCCAACTAGAAAGTAACAGTTGTTGTAAATATTATTTTATTAAAAAAATGTTTCATATAAATTAGAAGACAAATATCTAATAGAATATCTATTTCCGTCATAAATGACTATCATGTTTGCAATCTAAATAAATAATTTAAGTCAAACATTAATTCCATATGTTAATTTAAAAATTATTTTTATTCTCGCAACATATATAACTATATACATATGACAAATAAAAAAATGAGCATTATCCTTAGCTTTTCGTTCTCTGTCTTCAAAGAAGGCAACTCGTTGTGCCAAAATTCATATTTATTCATTGCAGAATTTATTCAATTGCATAAATAATACATGTAGATAGGAGATCACTGGAAAATTGTGTTTCCTGCGACACAAAAAAAGAAATTGCGAGAGACAGACACACTTTCATATAAAAATATTTTGGGCAACTTTTCAGATTTGAAGAAACGAGAAATTGTTGAATGAAGCAAATAAATATTGATTTCTTGTTTAATGCAGTTGAATGTGAATCTGTGATCAAGAGACAATTACCAAATTTTGTTTCAGTATATTAAAACAAACTAATGCTTTTGTCTCACATTTGATAAAAATTACTTGACATTGAATTGGAATATAAACAAACATATATAAACACAAATACTTTTTATTAAGAATGACGACTTGAAACGTTGAAAAACTATTTGGTATTGGTATTTTGCCTTGAGGCAAGTTACATGAACTTCCCGATATGTGTAAATAATTGATTTAATCAATAAAAAATGAATATATTTATGAGTGATTAAAAGTATTCCGAGTGGATTCATTACACATAACGGAAAACGAGCAAACACGTTAATTCGGAGTATTTTCTAAAAGCAAATTTTCAAAAATCAACAATTTTTATATTTGAACCAGTTTCTGTAAAACTTTAATGGTTTAGTATGTTCATTAAGATCAGGTACTCTATCGTTGTACCAAGTAAATCGTCTAATTTTAATTTTAACAAAAACAACTTTTTTTCTCAAACTTTGATGAATTTTTAAAATTAAACTACTTGTCGTAAGGACGTAATATTTTAGTAAGTTCTATAAGACCATGATATATATCGAAAAAAAAAGTTCCATCAAAATCGGCTTAATTTTTTTTTTCAACAGTTAATTACAAGAAAATGGCAAAATATTTGTTGATATGTAATACTTATCACAGATAAATGTAGTTAAGTAGAGGGATAAATGTAGATATGTAGTCAGGTAGACAGGTAATTAAATGGACAAGTAGACAAGCAAATAAGTGAAAAGATAGGCAGGTACAAAAGTAGAGTAAGTTGACAACTTATACAGATATACATTTGAACAGGTGTACATCACGTTGAATGTTAAAGAGGTAGATCATATATAAAACAGATATTTATTGATTAAATCTATTATTTACACATCTTGGGACGTTCATGCAACTTGATTTAAGACATAATGCCACTTACACCTAGTTTACATTGAAATCTAATTCTAATTCTCTAGAAGTTTTAGCTCTTAATATTAACTTTTAGATAGTGCGCAATTCAATCAAACTTTGTATGGAAATAGCATGGAAAAAAATTTAAAAATTAAAAAAAAATTTTAAGTATAACTTAGCGATAAATGAATTAAAAGTTTAAATTCGTGTCATTTTTTATTGAAAATTCGACGCTCTGCAAAATTATTGATTGATTTCATGCTATTTCTATTTAAAACTTTGAATGAATTGCGCTCTATCTAAAAGTTAATATTAAGAGCTAAAACTTGCAGAGAATTGTTTTTTATCAATTTGGAACCATTTGAGCCTTTGGAAGCAAGGAAATTTGAAAATGTCCATATTAAGGACCATATATATATGTATATATATATATATATATATATATATATATTATGCATGCATGTATATTTGTATATTTCTATGTACATATGTGTATAAAAATATGAATGTATAATGCATCTACTCCTATATTTTTAAGCAGTTATCAATGTATGTGGTGTACGTCGTACATGGACATATACACAAATACATGTACATTGTAATACATGACAATAATTCATTAGTTCTGTATGTAAACACCGCATCCCCTGCCCCCTTTGCGGCAACTTGTCACTCCGGGCAACCCGTTCCGAACCCACCGGAATGACATGCACAGGGACAGACTTCTCGAAAAAAAAATACACCGGAATTATAGATCTATTCTCGGATAAGCTCGTTTTAAGTCGATAGTTGCACTGATATGAAAATATTGATTTGAAGTAAAAATGCCAGACTTATTCTTTTTCTGGGTATGCTGGACTCAATAATAATAATAATACCAGCTAAAATTTTTACACTCCGTTTTGGCCTGTCGTTGAGTTCTGGGACACCATGTATATGATAGTGAAAATAACAAAACTTTATCGGGCTCATATTAGCAGAAATAATGACTTCTGAACAATTCCTTCATAGAAGAAAAAATAGTAGTAAATTGAAAGCTATGTTAGTGGCGGATGACATCGTGGCAAACTGTTTGATTTTTTGAAAAAGCTACAGAATTTTTTGAGAACTGGAAGATTAGATTCTTGAAAATTTTAAAATTTTTGAAACAATTTGACTTTATGTAAACAAAATGTGTACTTATTATTAAAATCTCTATAAAATATCTGATAATTTAAAAAGCACATGTCTAATCATCATATTTGACCGCCAAATGACATTTATTTACACTTTTACTGGGTTTACGAAACCGCTGAAGCTGCCAATACAAATAAAATGTTTTTTGATCTATTGAAACCGAAGGCTCCGTTCACTCAACGGTTGGACCTGCCTTCTCAAAAAACTCAGCATACAAATCGTAACGAATACAAACATCAGCATACGAATCGTATGGTTTTTGATCCACATCGTGATCCGTGTTTTCAAAATCGTCAACAAAAATTTGTATCCGCACACACACATACATTCATTTTTCCTAAGATATACCAAAATATTAAGAAGGTCCTGAAATGTAAAGATATGTAAAAATTTTCATTTTCGATTTTTTTGCGATTATTATAACTTACCCTAAAGGAAGTTAAAAAAAACTTCCTTATATAATATAAAAATGTTGATGATGAAATAGTTTACAAGTTAGCAATTTAAGAAGTATGTACTACCAATAGTGCTAATAGTGAAGTAGGAAAAAATAGTTCCAATAATGCGGTAGGAAAAAATAGTGCCAATAGTGAGGGAGGCTATATGTAATAGTGAAAAAAAGTGTCTTTCTTAACTGATTGAGTCCATTTCAGAAAAAATAGTGTCTTCCAAGCTATTCCTTTATAAAAAAAATACTAGGTTGATGATGTACCTATGCTAGACTGGAAAATAGGAGAAACTAAAAACTATGAAACATAAAGTGATTACTGAACTATAAACACGTGAGGAAAGATATGTAAAAATGACTCGATTTTGTAACTTTGACATCAATAATTAACTTTCCGTAGGGTTAGTTATAGTAATCGCAAAAAATCGAAAATGAAAATTTTTATATATCTTTACGTTTCAAAGGTTTTTGATCATTTTGGCACACCTTAGAAAAAATGTATGTGTGTGTATGTGTGCGGATACAAATTTTTGTCGACGATTTTGGAAACACCGACCAACCGATTTGAATAATTCAAAAAACATTCGATTCGTATTGATGAGGAGAGACGCGCTGATTAGTTTTTGGTATAGGCAGGTCTAGCCGTTCCGAAGATACGGGACAAAAAGTGCCAAAGAGGGTAACTCAGTTTTTAAGAGAACGGAGAGTCTGATTTTAATAATTCAAAAAACATTTTACTTACATTGACAAGATAAAGAACTGATTGAATTTTTTGGAAAGCAGGTCCAGTGGTTATAGACTCTCAATAAAAATAAGTTAAAAAAACGTTATGTGGCGGTTAAAAATTTTATTGGACATATGTACATCAAATTAACAGATATTTTATAGAGATTTTAAATATGTGTACACATTTTGCGTAAATTTTTTTGGGTTCTGTAACAAGACTTTTAATTACGGTACGGGAAGTTTCAGCAACCCCACTAGTTTGGCATGCAATGATAGAGTGTGTCCTGGCGCTAGTTCCTAAGACCTAAGGGCTCGCGTTCTGCCGGAAATATAGAGTGCCCATAGATAGTAGAGAGTGGAGCATGAATATGAACTCCATAGAGATAGATAGATAGTAAATAAATGTGTTGGCACAGAGACATAAAGGTGTCGGCAGAAATATGAGTGTCGATAACTATGAGACATAAAGTGATCAGAGAACCAAAAACACGTGAGATAAAAACGATTAGGTTTTGAAACTTTACCACCAACAATAGAGATCTGTCGTTGTATGCGTACCGGCATCAACGTTGTTTGCGTACCTATGTCAACAAGTAAATCGGTATAGATAAATAAACATTTTAAAGTTACATCGTAGTACTAATCTTGATTTAATAAAAAATGCCTGAATCAGAAGAATATTTTACCCTATTTCTTAGAAATTATTTCTATATTATTTGTAGTTTTAATACAAGCGGTCAATGAATGTATGTTAATTTTAATTACATGAAGTTCTTCAAACACAATTACATAATGAGTGAAGTTGCAAAAACAATATTCGTTTAGGCGTTGTTTAACATAATCCACTGCTAATATTATATAATTTATTAATCAGCAATTACTTCATTTCTCTAATGAAGGTTCATTTCTAAATGCTAATTACAATGACAAACCGATCATGTCATATTTGAAGTATGACTTTAATTACATTATTGTTTTTAAATATTATACATATGCTATTACAAATATATAATTTACAATTTATCATTATATAAATGTGTATAATGGTTGACGCTAATAAATGTGTGCATTACGAGTGTTACCATGTTTCTGATGTACATTATTCAAAATCGTTATATGATGTATTTACTTTTACTTAAATTCCATCTTGTACAGTAGCAAATAAGTTTTACTTCAATCGCGTGTGAACTTTACGCGCACTTTTTTTTCCAAAATAATTCTCAAAATCCCTCTCTGTTCCCAATGCACCACCACACACAGAACTCCCTATCATTCCACACATATTCCTATACTATACCTATACCTATACTATACCTATATCCTCGTTCGCAGTTACTCCATACACGTCTCTCTAGCCTCCACACACACGCACTTACTCCACTCCACGTCTCGCACACAACCTTGTCTAGTATAGCCTCTCCGTGAGCCGGGGAACTGTGTGTGTAGCAGTATGTACTTTCGGCCGTTCGGGCGCCTCGCAGCTCGCAGCACGCCCGCTCTCGAATCGCTCTCGGAGAGCGGTAGACAACGCGCGCAAAGAGCGGTAGAGCGGTGAGCTCGTCGAGAGCGGGAGCGGGAGGCTCACGCGAGCGGCTCACCGTGGCTCGTTCCGGCACGCGGTGGGTACGCCGAGTTTAGAGTGTGTGTTCCAGGATGTGAGGCGTTTTGCACACTGGTTAGAGTTTTTTTTTTGGTGGTTTAATGTTTTGGTCAAATATGAGTTTGGTTGATGTCGAAGAACTTTCTTTTTTGTGCATGGCATCGTGCCTTAAGTCAAATTGCTCGAACTTTCCGTACCGTAATTTAAAGTTTTCAAAAGCTTCAAAATTTTTTGAAAATGGAGAATTTTGAGATTTTTTATAAGGGGCTGTTCAAGTATTACGTAGCACTATAGGCGGGCGGGGGGGGGGGTTATTGATTTGCTTATTTTGCTTATTTTTTGCAAGAAATTTGCTTACTTTTTCTGACAAAGGGGAGGGGGGGGGGTAAATAATTGTAATAAATCTGCTTACGTAATACTTGAACGTTCCTTAATGCAGACTTTTGAAATTTTTTTTTTTTTTAAATTTTACAATTTTATGAAAATTTTGAATTATTTTCAAAGCAATCGCGATGAGTAACTGTTCTGGAGATAAAATATTAAAGCGCGTAAGCGCTGCGTCGCATTATAACCGATAAACAATGGTACACTCTCTTTAGAAATAATAACAAAATGTGTACTTATTAATAAAATCTCTATAAAATATCTGATAATTTGATGTGCATATATCATATATGTAATGATCATTTTTAACAGCTAAATGACATTTTTTTACTTTTTTTGTTGGAACTCCGAAACCGCTGGACCTACCTTGCCAAACAATTACATAGTTCTTCATTTCATCAATACAAATAAAATGTATTTTGAATTATTCAAATTGGACACTCCGTTCTCCCAAAAACTAATTTAACATTTTTGAAATTTTTTTACCATATTTCCAAAACAGCTTGACCTGCCTTTGCCAAAAACTAATCAGCACGTCTCCCCATCAATACGAAGCGGATGTTTTTTGATTTATTTAAATTGATTGATTCGTGTTACCGAAATCGTCGACGAAAATTTGTATCCAAACATACACACACACACATACATTGTCATCCATTTTATTTAAGGTATGCCAAGAGTTCAGAAACTTTTGAAACGTAAAGATATGTACAAATTTTTATTTTACGGAAGTTGATCAATAATTTCTTTCGTGAAAAAGAAGTTATGTTATCAATGTCAAAATGGAGATTTAGAAACTGAGTTGTAAGTTAACCAGTTTCTATATTTTTTTAAGATCTGTTTAACATTGTTCTAATATATTGCTTTATTAACAATACACATTTGATGGCAACTTTTAATTTTTGATTTTCCAATGATATCCAAATCTAATTATAAAAATGGGATGATTTACGGTTTGTAAATATTTTCTAGAAATTTCTTGCTAGTTTATGGTGTTTTCTGAAAATAGAAAAAAATCTGGCATAATAATAGTTTTTTGTATAAACAACTTTCGGAGCTACTAAAACATTAGAAAATAAACGTTTATAGTTATTCTGCATTAGGCTAAATATTTCCTTAAAGGTACACATTTAACTTTAACTTAACTAAATAACTTCACTAAATATAATTTTACACTTGTTTTTGGCTCATTTAACGGCAACAAAACTTTTGTCTTCTTGGTCAACAATTCTTTGTTTTCTGCTATTTTGATGCCATTGATTTCTAGTTTTGTATTTTGGCCTACTGGATTCATAGCATTCAGGACAACATTAATGGGCCTATTCTTGTATAACAAAGATATGACATGTTATTAGTCTTTCGTGGTAACATAACATGTCACAAATAAGATTAGGCATTCCTGCATTTTGACAAATAATATTTTCTCGAGTCTCAATGTGTTGGTAGTCATAATACTGTCAAAATTCCGAACCTATAGTATTTACACGAGCGTTTCTTTAAATTTTTGGTACTTTCAAAATCTCAGATATAACCTCCAAATAACACAAGTTTCACAATAACATTAGTTTTTTGCATATTTTAAGTGCAACGCACCAGCCCATCCGATTTTAAGCCGCTTAGAGGGCGTCCATAAATCAGGTGATGTTTTTAGGCGGAGCGGGGTTTAACAAAAAATCACGAAATAACAGGTTGGAGGGATGGTATATTTATTTTGACCTGCTTTTTTTTAAATAATTCAAATATTTTCAAAAAAATATATCACAATTTTTCCTTCTAACTAAAAATACACCTGATGTTTGGTAGAGGAGGAGTGGTAGTTTTAAAAATCACCATCACCAAGGGGGAAGAGGGGTGATTAATGGACATCCCCTTAATGTTATTTAACTACATGTTGCCATATGAAGTAAAACATGTAACCGAGAATAGCTATTACACTTATAGTAACATTTTGAACAAATAAGTGTGACCTAGCCGTAAGAATTTTAACCGTAAATTGGCGCATAACTATCATAAGTAACGTTTCTTGTTCCCAAAGTTCGTGTATCGTGTGAAGATAGTCTTAAAACACGGGCGTGCGCTGTCTACTAACACAAAAACACAAGACGTGTACGTATAGAAATTTATATCGTTCCTAGAATAGTAGTGTTGGTAAGAGTGCTCACAATCGACAACTTCTATGTAGAAATCGAAGAAAAAATGATTGAAATTTGTGAAAATTTACTTGTTTTGGTAGAAAATTAAAATGATTTTGACTTCATGCAGGAGAGGTTTGTTATCATAAAAAAATAGATTTGCTGATTTTATATTTTCTTCATGTTTCAAGTCATTCTGAATTGAATGAGACAAAATTTTGAAAAAGATAGTGTGTGTGAGTCGATTTTTGACTAGTCCATATTTTTTCAAAAATGGCTGAGCCGATTTCAAAAATTTAAAGGTATTTGATGAAACTAGAGTTCATCAGTTTTGCGAAAAAATCGGTCAAGCTTTTTTTGTAAATGAAAAGAAAGTGTTAAATTTTTGCCGACGTCTACAATCTTAAATTGATTTTAAAAATTCTAAAACTATTTGGAAGGTATTGTAAGTGCTGATTCATTTTTGGTTAAAGAGGTATTTTAGTGTTGAAATTTTAGAAAATCGTTTTTTGTTTTTTTCATATTTTTAAAGTTCAACCATTCAAGAATATGTATACGAGAGAGTTTTTCAAAATATGAATCATTTCTGATGATACAATTGTTTGACCATGATAGTCCTCTTCTGTTTCCTTTCTCTTGCAAAATTATTTTCAATACCATCAACACCATTTCCTCGATTTTTCGAGTTCTATCGGGACTTCCACTTGCAATTTTTGGAAAATCTTCTTTATGGACTTTTCTCAAACATATACTAGCCTCATCTCCAAACTTCAATTTTTTGTAGTTACAAAAAAGGAAACATAACCATGCCCACGATTGCAACTCTCCTAGAAAACCGGAATGAATACAAAATTATAATCTAGAATGATAGCGACTGTTTGAAAAAAGACCATCCTCAAACCACATTTTTGAGATTCGAATCAGATGAGGGTTTGTACATACTGTGTTTTATAGGTAGCTACTGATTGCAGTTGATGTCTACTCTTAAATGAAATACATTTTTAGAACCTGAAATGGATGAAATGATACGTGCTAAGGAAATTAATTTATTCTATACAATTATAAATATTATAAGTATGTTTGAAAAACAATTGGAAATCGAATTAACAATTTTTAAGTGAAAGCAAAAATTTTATTTTTGAAATAAACACTTGAACATTTTACCTAAATATCTGAATCTCATTTCTTATTGATCAAATTTGATTATGTATACGTATTGGGAAATTGATGCAACTTGCCTTGAGAAAAAATGCTAATTACAACTAGTTATTCTATGGTGGTGCAAATTTTACTTAATATTACTGTTATAAGTTAGTTTTTACAAATTTACAGTAAATTTTACGTCGAACATCGAATGATGTTGTCGATTGTTACTACTCAGACTGATTTACTCTGGCTTAAAGCCGATATGTTGTTCCGTCGACCAGCTCTTTAAATCTCGCAGAACTACCATTCTGTATAGAAATTATATTCAGAATTATAAATTCACTAAAAAGTAGCTAAATTTGTTAAAAAGATGTTGCAAAATAGATAAAAGCGAGTAAGACTGGTCGTTTGCATATGGATAAATGATTGTTGCTAGTGTAAGTTAGATCTGGCGTTTGGTTTTTGCCTTAAATACTTTCTTTTATGAATTTAAGAACATATCGAATTTTAAATTTTATAAAAAATAGCTAAAATCAATTAAAAGAGGTTGGAAATAGCTTTATCGATTTAATAAAAATCCAAACCAAAGGTCTTGGTTGCGAAGGAATACATTTTGGATACATTTTTTTTGTTTTATATATTTCCTATTAACTCTAGCAAACGCTAATTTTTTTTATAACTAACTAGTATTACTAGCAGCATATTTTTTTATAATAATTTAAATGCAAAATATTATTTTCATTATCTTTTTTATAACCTTTCATAAGAATGCCAATCTTTCATATTTTACAATATTTTGCAAAAATTCAAAGTAATTTCAATATATATTTTCTAAATTTATTGCATTATTAATATTGCAGTATTAATTATCATTATATTATTTCATAATTTATGTACTATTACTATATTATTTATATATTATGAATTTTATAATCAATCATGAAAAAATTACAATATTTAATAGAAATCCAAGTGATATTTATGAAATACAACACAATATAAATTCAATTTTTTGCATCGTGCATTATAATAATTTTACATTTAAAATTATTTTTCTATGTATTTATTTTTTCAGTAGTTTTTACAAGTATAAATTAAAATTTTTATAATACAACATTTTATAAAAATTCAATATATAAGGCGATTATAAAAAATCATTTTTTTGCGATTACAATTTGGGTGAACTTCTTATGCAACATGTATTAATTATATCATTTTTATATTATTTATTGATTTAACAAATGCTAGTATTGAAAGCTTTATAATCGTGTTAAGAAAACTAGTGGTGCATGGCGTCGTGCCTTAAGGAAAATTGCTGGAACTTCCTGCATCGTAATGAAATATTCAAGGAATTTTAAATGTTTTCAGAATGATTATTGCAAATACTGTAACTTTTATTATTCGTATTTTATAAATAAAATGTAAGAGCTTTTGAATTCGACGACGACCTTTATATTAAGTTTATATAAAAACTAAAAAAATAAACAAAACTTGATCTAACGGAGTTAAAATTAAAAGTTTTATCTCATTATTGAAAATTATATAAAATGATTTTTTTTTATTTCAAGTATATAAGTGAGCTTTAGAATTTTGTCAAGAATTTAAATTAAAGTATTTTTTGAAACTTAAAAAAAAACTTTTAATTTTGAAATTAAAAAAATGCCTTCCCCATAAACTAATCGTTTCTCTTCATTGTCAACACAAGCAGAATGTCTTTTTGAATAATTCAAATCAGATGCTTAGTTCTCTCAAAAACTATCATTTTTTGCACATTTAGCTCCGTATCTCCGAAACAGCTGGACCTGTCTTTGCCAAAAAATAATCTTCACTTGTCCTCATCATAACGAATTGAATATTTTTCAGATACGGATTCAAATCGGATGCTCCGTTCTCTCAAAACTTGATTTCTATTTTTTGCAATCTTTGCTTAGTATCTCCGAAACGGCTGGACCTGTCATTGCCAAAAAGTAATCAACACGTCTCCCTATCAATTGGAATCGAATGATACAATTTTTCTAAGGTATGCCAAAATGTTCAGAAACCTTCAAAACGTGAAGATATGCAAAAAATTTCAATTTCGGTTTTTTGGCGATTACAATAACCTATCCTACAGGAAGTTAAAATAAAAACACTCCGATTGTAAATAATTTTTATTAGCTTTGTTTGTATTTGCTATCACTACCAAAACTCATAGTGAAGATTTTAATTCTAATTATTTTCTCATTGTATCTGTATTGATCTTAGCTATATTAGATATACTTAATAAAAAAACTTATAATATAAGAATTAGTAATAAATACGTTATTATAATTATATTCAGCTTGTATTACAACTATTTTTCTACTCCAGCTTTGTTATTTGATTTTTGGCATATGCCTTTGTTATTGAAATTAAAATGTGGGATAAAAGTATACTGGACATACGATCCATTTTTATAAAGTTGAAAATTATTAATTACAAATTAAATCATTTTTACAGAATTACTGCTGATTTCAGGAATAAGTACAAACCTAATCCTGATAAAAGCTTGTAATATCTGAGCACATTGTTGTAAAAATGTATATATATAATGATGAAAGATGAAAAATATTAAATCGTGAACATGACGTTTAATAAACTAACTATATATATATATATATATATATATATATATATATATATATATATATATACAATATGGTATATTCGAAATGTATGTTAAGGCCACAGTAAGTTTCGCACGCCTACAGCAATGAAAGTCTGTCGTCTGTTGTACTCATGTAATGTACATACACCATATACAAGCTATTGAAGTCATAATGTTATACTTTTGTTTCCACTTATTAAATAATTCATAATAATTTTGGCCTAGGAACAACAGACCAAAGCCAATTATTATTAATATTAAATATATTAGCAAGAGTTTCTGTCGCACGAAAATTTCGCCACGGTGGAGACAGTAATGAATAATTTTATGCAACTTATTACTTTTTACAAAGTATTTTATTTTTGTTTTTCGAAGTTTGTTTAGAAGCCAATATTTGGCTAAAATAGAAAATTTGTGATAATGCTATGTTAAGAGTAAGGTGACGATTTGTCCCGGATTTAGATCTTTTGTCCCGGATTGTCCCGGTTTTACGAAAATTAAGATTAAAATTAACAAAAATTATGAAAACTAGTGGGGTGGGTGGCATCGTGCCTTAAGGCAAATTGCTGGAACTTCCCGTACCGTAACGAAATGTTCGAGGAATACTGAATGTTTTCAAATAGATTATTATAAATATTGTAACATTGTCTAATATTTATAAGAATTATATAAACTGAATTGCAAAGTTGAAATTATTTGTATCAACAAAAAACTAAAAAAAAAAAAAAAAAAAAAAAAAATGGAACAAAAATTTTTTTTCCAAAATCAATTATTTTGTTAGACAAGCACAAAGTTTTTTGAATCATTCAAATCGGACGCTTAGTTCTCTCAAAAACTGCCATTTTTTACATATTTAGCTCCGTATCTTCGAAATGGCTGGGCCTGCCTTTGCCAAAACTAATAAACACTTCTCCCAATCATTACTAATTGAATGTTTTTTAGATCATTCAAATCGGATACTCCGTTCACTCAAAATTCGATTTCTATTTTCCGCACTCTTTGCTCCGTATCTCCGAAACGGCTGGACCTGCTTTGCCAAAAACTAATCAGCTCTTTTCCCC
>NW_020539726.1:33120131-33152087 GCF_003426905.1 Ctenocephalides felis | reverse complement strand
AAATTTTGTATAACCATAGATTACATAGCTTGAAATAACATACTTAAAAATTATAGATCTACAATAAGCGGTTGCATTATGAAAAAATAGTCAAAATTTGAAATTGCGCCACGCGCTTCGGCGATTCTAATCAGAATCTGTACCAAAGCATATGTAAATGCCATATTTTATAAGTTATTACTGATTACAGTTGACTTAAATAAATTACATTTTTATAGGACGAAATAGATGAAATAAAATATGTTGAAAAAATTTATATAATTTAAACAATTACAGATATAATAAGTATATTTGATGGGAGATAGTAAGGCAAAAATTTTTCCTCCCACATAATATTGTTGACAAAAAAAAAAAAGTGTATATGAGTAATGTGTTAGAAAAAAATATGTTAGAAAGACATTAATTGGAAATAGTATAAATTAGTAAAAAAAAAATTAATATCGAAATGATCAGTTGATTTCTGAAAAAACCTGAATATCTAAATCTTAATTCTTTTTGATTATGCATACGTATAGAGAAGTTCATACGATTTGCGTCAAGGCTAAATGATACTTTCAACTAGTTCAAAAATATTTTCTTCAAGCAACAATTCAGTATGCACAAGTATCCTTCACCAAATCGTCATATCTCTTTAAACAACACCTCAAAATTATCTAACAGTACCCCTGTTTCCCCTAGATCGTGCACCGGCGGCGGGCGCCCGAGTAAAGCCGTCGGTGGAGCACGGGTCTAGGATTCTGCGAGAGCGCCCAGGAAACCTAGCTGGGCACATGTATATATATATATATATATATATATATATATATATATATATATATATACTGGACTATGGACGTGCAGAGTTGTTCTCTACTACTATGCTGATGCTTTTGGGCCGTTTCGAGACCCAAATTTCTCAAGATTAGAGTTTCCAGACTGCATTCGCAATTTAGATAGGTGCGCTTAGTGTTTCAAGCTAAATTTTAACACGGATAGGAAAAGACCACGAAATGGTAAAGTAGAAGACTTTCATGAACATTTGTTTAAGATAAGACAAAAATAGTCATCAGTGCTTTTTTATATGTAAAAAGGTCATATAAGCCGGAGCTGGGCTAGAAGGTCAGCGGATATTTTATAAATTTGAGATGTTAACTTTAGGTTTTAATTCAAAGTTATTATATTTATTATAACTAATTTAAGATTTTTGAATCGAACTATTTTTTTCCATCATTGAGTTCAAAATCGCATTTTAAAAATTATAGTTAACTTGTAAAAATATATAAAATTTCTACAAATTATATTCAAATATAATATCCATGATAAAAATTTAATTTTCAGTTATTGAACATTCAATTAATTGTCAATAACAAATAAGCCAAATTGCATCATTTGTTTAAAATATAATTGCGTATGTAATTTGAAATTTATTTAACATTTATAATTGAATTATTTAACCACTACCGATATTTCCATTTGAAAGTACAGGGCAGAAGATGTGTAACCAGCCATAACTTGATTCTTATGACTTTCCTATCGGGAGAAAATCGGCAATGTTTGAAAATTCATTAAAAAAGTATTTTCTTTTGTTGTTAGCTTTTTTTGGCAGTGAGCACTGTTGTTTAGTTTACGAGACCTTAATATAATATAAACCAATATAAAGGTATCGGTAATTTTAAGTTAAATTCAACAGTTTTTATTACAACCTCTATACAAGCTTACATTTGGGTGGAGTAAAAAGAACCAACTAAACCTTTAACCTGGCGCAGATGTAAATAATATAAATCAGTAAATAAAAATGAGTAAAAGTTAAATTTTACAGGAGATAAATTAAATAAACAGTTATTCCAACTCTATTGATAAATATTCTGACAAAATACCAGATCTAGGTTATATGCAGTGTTGTCTTTGCAAAAAAGACTTTTTTGTACCCATGACATTTATATTTCGCATTGGTTGAATACTGTAGCTATTATTTTGCAAAATCCCTTTAAAATTAAAAATAAGATATTAAACCTGTTTGCCTTTTGGCTGTACCGTTTTACTCCGCCTACGGGGTAAAAAGATCCTGGTGACAAATTTTTGAAAAACAGCAAAAAAACACATTTCTACAATGTTGAATTAGCTGGGAGTTTCACTGGACATAGTCAGATAGTTGTTAGTTTGATATGTGTTATTTGTTGTGATATAATTGGTTTGGTTTTTGTAATATAATTGCTCAAAATCAATTTGAACCCTTGTGTCTCGCCCAAGTTACCTTATTTTGAGATTGTAATGTAAAAATACAGTTTTTTTGTATTTTTTTAAAAAGATTTTATCTGTATTCCAACGTTTTATATTTAAATCAACAGCTACTATTTATTTTTACAGAAATAATCTAAAAATTTATAAGACGTTGTAAAATGTCTTGTATATTTTATAAATTACCTAATCCATATATTCTAACTGTACTCTGTATTTTAACTGTACATTTTTTAATTATTTAAAATATTAAGATTTGAGGCAATAATATTTTCATAAGCCTTTCAAAAAAGAAATATTTCATGATCGTTTTTGAGATTTCAAAAAATGTATTGTATATTTTAAAAATTAACTGAAGCAAATATTCTAGCTTTTATAGATGTATACCTTAAATTTCAAGTTTTAGCTCCATAATAATATCTTAAGATTGTAGGAAATATAATTGTATAAATTTAAATTTCTTGATTTTCTATAATTTTTATAATTCAAAAATCTAACTAGTTGGTTTGGTATTTAGCCTTGAGGCAAGTTACATGAACTTCCCGATATGTGTAAATAATCGACTTAATAAAAAAAAATGTGTAAATAATATTCTTTATCAATCCTACTTTGAAAAAAACGATAATTTTAGCAAACTTTGACGAATTTGTAAAATTAAACTACTTGTCGTAAGGCCATAATATTACAGTAAGTTCTATAAGACCATGATGTATATCGCCAAAAAAGTGCCATGAAAATCGGCTTAAATTTTTTTTCAACAGTTAATTACAAGAAAATTAATCAGTATCATTCCCAACTAATATCTTTCGAACAGTTTTTGATTTTTTGAAATCGGTTCGGTAGGATGAGCTTAAATGTCGACGAAAATTTAACACCTTTTTCCAACAGTTAATTACAAGAAAACGGCGCGGTAGATTTTCATCTAAAACTAATCAGCGTCATTCCCAACTAATATCTTTCGAACAGTTTTTGATTTTTTAAAATCGGTTCGGTAGGATGAGCTTAAATGTGTACGAAAAGTTTTTTCAAATTACAAAGAAACGGCTTGTCAGATCGTTGCACAAAATTGACAAACGATAGTCCTCACCGAAATACATCAAATGGTTTTTAAATTTCTAAAATCGGTTCAGGCGTTTTTGAGAAAACGTCGATCAAAAGTCTAATTTTGACAAATGCCAAAAAGACCATACTGATTTTTGCAAACTTTGACGAATTTTTAAAGCTGAACCAGTTGTCGTAGGGCCGTAATATTTTAGTATGATCTAGAAGACTATGGTATCTACCGTCAAAAAAATAATTATAAAAATCATCGAAATTTTTTTTTTTTAAACTTTATTACAAGAAAACGGCCCGGCCGATCTCTACCAAAAACTAATCAGCACGATTCCAACCAATATCTTTCGAACGGTTTTTGAATTTTCAAAATCGATTCAGAATTGCGGGCTAAAACGTAGACGAAAAATTTTTCACTTTTCTGCCATTTATAAAGAAACGGCTTGGCCGATCGTCGCACAAAACTGACAAACAATAGTTCTCGTCGAGATACATCGAATGGCTTTTAAATTTTTGAAATCGACCCAGCCGTTTTCGAGAAAACGTCGATTTACGGCAAAAAATCTGTTCACATACACACACACACACACACACACACACACATACACACACACATACTTTTTCCAAATTTGGTCTCATTCGATTCAGAATGGCTTGAAACGTCGAGAAAACATAAAATTAGCGAATCGGATTTTTTGATGAAAACATAAACTTCTCCTTCGGGAAGTTAATAACTAATGTGACAAATTAAAGACGTTTGATATTTAATAAATTGTATATTTAAATCCCGGCTAAAATAGTTTCAATTTAATATTATTAAATATCCACAAAAATGCATCAACAAAATAGTTCTGCCAACTAACAATATTTATACTAACAATAAGTAAAGAATTCTCTACCATTTTTTAAATTTCTTTTTGCAAAACAGATTTTCAGCTTCAATAGACAATTCAACTATTGGATATTTTATATTTTGGTTCAATTTCATGATCCTTTATATTCTTTATGTGCTACAAAATAAACATTAAACCAAAAAAAATTACTAACCTACTGAAAATAATTACACACCCTAAAATACATTATATTTATGATACTATAATATTAAACAAAATTCAAAATAATCATTCCAAATAAAAACAGAGTGTTAAAAAACTTAGCAAATATAACAAAATTCTTTTTAATTAAAATAGTTTTAATTAAATATTATGGTAATAATTGAAATTGTTCAAATAAATAAAAAAGTATTCAAATTATTATATTTGTAGAATATCAAAACTAACAAGATAACTAGTTAAAACTTTGCCCTATAATCTGCCAAAGTTGTCCAAACAAATTCAAGCAAATTGAATAACTTATCGCTTCTCTTCATATATATATATATATATATATATATATATATATATATACCAATAATTTATAAAAAATAAAATTTTCCTTAAAAACTATCCTTTACAATTTCCATTATCATTGGGAAATGTAATAAAGTATTCTACGCCACCAAAAGCCGTCACCTCATTATCAATCAGTCTATTATTACGATTGATATGAATAAATATTCATATGCGGTCGTTAAAACTTTTTTCCCCATTTTTATTTTCATCCCCAAAAAAAACTACGACGGAAGCGTCGAGGTACATCCCCTTTAAGCGGACGCCCTATTCCATGCGAAACGCCGCGTCGGAAAGGGCCGAAATAGGAAAACATTGAGAGAACTAGTTGTAAGTGGTATTTTGCTTTAAAGCAAGTTGCATGAGCTTTCCTTGATATGTGTGATAATTGACTTAATCCAAGGGAATTGAGATTCAGATATTTAGATAAAATTTGCTACTGTTTATTTCGGAAATAAGGTTTTCGCTTTTGATTAAACCTAAACATTGCGATTTTCAATTGAATTTTCTCGAACACATTTATAATGTCGTAATTATATTAATTATATTGCACAGACACGTGCTTGTATGCCCTAAAATTACAGCCTATTATTCCAAATTTTAATAAATTTCTATAATCAACCAATTTTCGTAGTGCATGAACTTTATCGCCATGTTAAATTTCATGAAAAAAGTCGAAACATTTTTCTAATAAATTATTTTGTGAAATATTTGTTATATAAGAATGTGCAATATGAAAATACTGGCACGTTTACATATATCATGTACGCAGTCCTTGATATTATTAAATAAATTAAATTAATGGTAACATTTTTGAAACTACTAGAGAAGTTTTGTAGGCTGCTACAAAGGTAACAAAGATATAAAGAATCTATTTAAATATATATTAATTAATTTTTGTAAACAATGCACAATATCATAGACATGAGATAGCAAGATTTTTGTGAAAACGTTAACAAAAAGGCAATTTTTGGCTAATTCCAAGACAAATTCTAAAAACCTCTGGCCGTTTTTCTCGTGAATAAAAAATTTATTACGTTTTTGCCAATTATAAACAAAAGGGCTTAGCTGATTACCGCAAAAGCTGATAAACGATAGTCCTTACCGAGATACATCGAATGGCTTTCAAATTTTTGAAATCGGTCCAGCCGTTGTTGAGAAAACGTCAACGTCAACCTGTTCACACACACACACTTTTTCCAAATTCGGTCTCATTCGATTCAGAATGACTTGAAACGTCAAGAAAACATAAAATTAGCAAATCATATGTTTTTATGAAAACAAACTTCTCCTTTGGGAAGTTAAAAAATTGACTATGTCAAGGCTGGTAACATATTTTTTACCCTCCACTATGAAATAGTAACTTTAAATATTAGTACACTTCACTTTATAAATAGCATACTTTACTCTTAAACTAAGCAACAGTACTCAAAACCAAAAATTCAAGAACAAAAAAAAATATTTTCTTAAAAAAATTGACAATGTGATAATTGCTTACTCAACATTTGCTCTCCACCTTATAATAGCATCGTTAAAAATAGGAAAAATGCTTTTTTTTTAAAAAAAGATGAACTAATTGGTTATATAGTGGTACCGACGTCGCCCTATTTAAGGCAATGGCTGGTAACACAGCTTTTGCCCTCTACTTTAAAATAGTACATCAATACACTTTACTTGATGTTGAGATAATAGTGGTGGACCTTTTTACTCGCAAAACTTTAAGCTCCGCTCTACCTCAAATAAATTTAAAAAAATATTTATCAACAAACTCATGACAAAAGCGATCGAAAAATATTGTCCTATAAGTACCACTGACGAAAAATGTGGCTCAATTTTCAAACAATATGAAATATTTTATCTAAAATTCCAAGTAACTTAAGCAATAAATTAATAAATAAGTTAATAATCATAGTAACCGCGTAATAAACAATGACACTGAGTTATTAATAGCACTGATAAAAAATACAGTTTATTATTTAAGCCATTTGTAATTTTTTTTTGTATTGTTATAAATAAACGACTTGAAATTCCAAGAAATTTAATGAATATGTGCATAATAAATAATTACACTAAGCTATAAATAGTACTGCAAAAACTCTAGTTTTAAAAGTATTTGTAATATTTTATTTAAAGTTATAAAAAAAAAGTGCGCGTAAGGTTCACAGGCGATTGAAGTTAAACTTATTTGCTACTGTACAAGATGGCATTTAAGTGAAAATCAATACATCATATAACAATTTTGAATAATGTTTATTAGTAATATGGTAACACTCGTGATGCACACATTTATTAGTGTTAACTAATATACACATTTATATAATAATAAATTATAAATTATATATTTATAATAGCATTAAAAATATTTATGATATTTGAAAACAAAGTTATTAAAGTTATACTTCATATATGACATGATCGGTTTGTCAATGTAATTAGTATTTAGAAATGAACCTTCATTAGAGAAATGAAGTAATTGCTGATTAATAAATTCTATGATATTCATTCACACAGTGGATTATGTTAAACAACGCCTAAACAAATATTGTTTTCGCAACTATCATCATGTAATAATTGTGTTTGAAGAACTTCATGTAATTCAAATTAACATACATTCATTGACTGCTTGTATTTTTTTACTTTTTCGCTGACGATATAATCTCATTCTTTGAACAGCTGTAATATCTGTCTTGCTTAAAGAATAATATACAAATAAATTGTAATCAATAAACTTACGTTTAGTAGACGGCCCAAATGTTTAATTTGTTTTATTATTTTCAAGGAACAGGGTAAAATATTCTTCTGATTCAGGCATTTTTCATTAAATCGAGATTTGTACTAAGATGTAACTTTGAAATGTTTATTTATCTATGCCGATTTCTTTGTTGATATCGGTACGCATACAACGTTGATGCCGGTACGCATACAATAGTGCAGTAAACGGAGAGGAAAAAAGGGTGTAACCTCTGAATTTTTTTACTGTGCTCCGAATTGAATGAAATTTTGGAATTAGGTTCATCTTACCCCCAAGTTCAAAAGTGAAAACAATTCGGGTTGCGCCATCACCCCCGAGGGGGATGACACCCCCTCTCAATTGTGTAATTACATTTTTTTAAAATAACGTCGGAAATCGATAGAAGAACTAATTATAAGAAAAAAATCTTTTATAGTTTTTCAAAAAAACTAATACTTTTCAAGTTACGGGCCACTAAAGATTCATATATTTTTGGCGTTTTTCTTAGTTTTTTTTGCAAATATCTCCTAAAATATACATTTTAACGAAAATCATGTAATGAACAAAATAATGTCAGTAAAAATCTTAATAAATCGGTATTACATAAAGTTTTCTAGGAAAAATATTAAGAAAGATTTGAAAGAGCAAAGTTGTTTTTTATTTCGTTCAAGATTTAATTGTTGTATTTAAAGCTATCTAGTGTCGAGGTTTTACATTTTATGCATTTCGGTGAAATTGGGTTTTATAGTGCTCAACATAAGCTTTAAAATGAGTGCTGTTACAAGTTTTTTGCGTGTAAAATGAGTGAGCTATCAAGCAAATAAGAAGCATATACGAAGTTTTTTTCTTTTAAATCACATAGTTTAATGAGCGCCATTTCCACCAGAATTAAAGTAATTCACATTCCATCTAGAATTCACTTCATTATAGACATCTTAATGGATTCTAGCAGATTCACTACTTTAGTACAAACTATTTTTAGGAAACTCACGATTTTATAAAAACTTTTTTTTCCAATTTGCGCGGCCGCGCAGTCTTTAAACATTTATAACTCTGTCAATTTTTGTGTGAAAGAAAAATAATAAAAAACAAAAATAAGCCAGAAAGATCCCTTTGATTTTTATCTATATGCTTTTATACGTATCTTTTATTTTTTGAGATATAATGAAAATAATTTCGATTTTTAAAAAAATTGGAAAAAAAAGTTTTTATAAAATCGTGAGTTTCCTAAAAATAGTTTGTACTAAAGTAGTGAATCTGCTAGAATCCATTAAGATGTCTATAATGAAGTGAATTCTAGATGGAATGTGAATTACTTTGATTCTGGTGGAAATGGCGCTCATTAAACTATGTGATTTAAAAGAAAAAAACTTCGTATATGCTTCTTATTTGCTTGATAGCTCACTCATTTTACACGCAAAAAACTTGTAACAGCACTCATTTTAAAGCTTATGTTGAGCACTATAAAACCCAATTTCACCGAAATGCATAAAATGTAAAACCTCGACACTAGATAGCTTTAAATACAACAATTAAATCTTGAACGAAATAAAAAACAACTTTGCTCTTTCAAATCTTTCTTAATATTTTTCCTAGAAAACTTTATGTAATACCGATTTATTAAGATTTTTACTGACATTATTTTGTTCATTACATGATTTTCGTTAAAATGTATATTTTAGGAGATATTTGCAAAAAAAACTAAGAAAAACGCCAAAAATATATGAATCTTTAGTGGCCCGTAACTTGAAAAGTATTAGTTTTTTTGAAAAACTATAAAAGATTTTTTTCTTATAATTAGTTCTTCTATCGATTTCCGACGTTATTTTAAAAAAATGTAATTACACAATTGAGAGGGGGTGTCATCCCCCTCGGGGGTGATGGCGCAACCCGAATTATTTTCACTTTTGAACTTGAGGGTAAGATGAACTTAATTCCAAAATTTCATTCAATTCGGAGCACCGTAAAAAATTCAGACCTAAAACGCTCCGTTTACTGCACTACAACGACAGATCTCTATTCACATACACGTCGACTAATCACAATCGACCCGTATAGAAATAATTTCATCAAAAGCGAATGACGTACAGTTCGGGGGTAACGTTATTTCCGTTACATTTGTACGGATTTACACTCTAGTCGCGCCTAAAGAAGTTTTACTTCTAAAAATCATATATTTTTTCCTACATTTTCATTCACTCCATCCCTGTTTCCCATATCCCGTAGCGCACCGCCGTACCGCCGTAGCGCCACGGCCCGTACCGTCGCTTTAAAGCCGACCTGCTCACTAGTCACGAACTGCGGCACACAGCCAACGTTCCCAACATTCGCATCGTTCGCATCGCACGGCCGACTCTCGTAGCCCCAAACCCTCCGACTCATCGTCCCCCCAGTACGGCACGTAGCGAGAGATGGCCTGGGGGCTACAGCCGGCCGCCCCTTCCGACCGAGTGTCGATGGGTTTGAGGGCACCACCGGCGTCCCGGGTGGGCGCTATGAAACGCCACACCAGTGCGAAGCGCCCGGCGCTAGGCCCCCAGAGCGAGTGGGGTGCTGGAGGGCGGTTTGAAAGCGACGGCGGTTGGGGCGCGCGTGCGGCCGATGAGAATCGCAGACTACGTATATGTGGATATATGGACGTGAAGGTTGGGTAAGTGTATGGTGAGAATATGTGCGGTGTGGTTTGGATTTTTGAAAAAAATAATAAAATGGATTTGAAATTGATGTTTTGAAAAATAATTAGCATATTTATCTTCCTGAAGAAGATGTTTATGTTTTCATAAAAAAAACGATTTGCTTATTTCGAGTTGCAAAAAAAATTTGAAAAAAGTATGTTTGTGTGGGTGTGTGAGTAGATTTTTGACATTTCGTTGATCTTTGCTCAACTGAACAAATTTCAAAATTTTGAAAGCTATTCGATGCTAGGACAAGCATTCAAAAGTTTTGCACGACGATCGGCCGAGCCGTTTCTTTGTAATTACTGAAAATGTGTCAAAATTTTCGTCAACGCTTCAGCTCACGTTACGTCAATTCTGAATTGTTTTTAAAAATTTAAGAACTGTTCTAAGGATATTGGTTGGGAATCATGCTGATTAGTTTTTAAAAAAGATAGGCCAGGCCGTTTCTTGTAATTAACTGTCAAAGAAGTTTATTTCGACGATTTTTTGTAACTTTTTTTGACGATTGATATCATTGTCTTATAGAACATTTTAAAATATTACGACCCTTAGGCGAGCCGTTTAATTTTGAAAAATCGTCAAAAATTGCCAGTTTTTTTAAGTTCTTGCTACAAAATCCGATTTACTAACTTTATATTTTTTTGGCGTTTCAAGTCATTCTGAATCGAATGAGACAAAATTTGAAAAAAGTATGTGTTTGTGACCAATACCACTGAACCGACTTCAAAAATTTAGAAGCCATTCGATGTATCCCGATGAGGACTAGCACCGTTTTTTGTAACTAGCAAAAATATATAAAAAATTTTGTCTACGTTTTAGCTACAATTATGAATTCATTTTGAAAATTAAAAACCGTTCAAAAGATATTGGTTGGGAATCGTGCTGGTTAGTTTTTGGAATAGATAGACAAGGCCGTTTCTTGTAATTAACTGTCAAAGAAGTATATTTCGACGATGTTTTTGCAACTTTTTTTAGCGATTAATATCATGGTCTTATAGAACATACTGAAATATTACGACCCTATGACAAGCCGTTTAATTTTAAAAACAAAACAGTTTTTTTGACGATCATTAAAATTACATCTTTCTTTAACGTTGTCTCAAAAACTGCAGAATTGATTTTGAAAATTCAAAAACCATTCGATGTAACTCAATAAGGACAATCGTTTCTCAAATATGTACGACAATCGGGTGAAAAATTTTTGTCACGTTTTAGACAAAACTTATGATTTGATTTTACAAGTTCAAAATATATTATTTGGGAATCGTGCTTATTAGTTTTAGACAAAGATCGTCCGAACCGTTTAAAATTTTTTGATGAAACTTTTTATGTTGATAGATATCATGGTCCTGAAGAACATACTAAAATATTACGGCCCAGTGACAAGTCGTATAATTTTAAAAATTCATCAATGTTTGAAAATAGATTATAGTCAAAATTTGTGTAAAAAGTCGCTTTTGTAATGAATTAATTTTAAATTTGAACTTCACAAATTTAAAAGCAATTGGTTTCGGTTTGTGAAAAGATAGGCCAAGCCATTAGAACTTTAGAATTAGCAAAAAAAAGTAGGTGGGAAGTCTACAAAACTTTTCTATTTGTGTAAAAAATATTTTCATTAGTTTAAACCATTAAATAAAATAAAGGTCTACGTACATGATATATGTAATAGTTCCAGTATTATCTTACGGCAGATGCTTAATATTTCTCAAGTTAATTTATTAAGTTTCTTTCGAAAAATATTTTGGTGTTAATAAAATTCAACATAGTAAAGTTCATGCACTGAACAGTCCTATAAAAATTGGTTGAATTATATAAATTTATTCAAATTCGGTATAATAACTACAATTTTAGGACATACATGCACACGTGTCTGTGCACTAAATTAATATAATTCCTGATATTATTAATGTGTTTGAGAAAATTCAATTAGAAATGGCAATATTTGTATTTAAATGAAAGCGAAAACTTTATTTTCAAAATAATCTGTTGAACATTTTATCTAACAGTTATTACATCTAGCGGTAAATATTTGCAACTTGAAGTAAAATGCCACTGTTAACTAGTTTCGAAAATTAATGCAAATTTTAATCGATATCTTAAACAGACTTTTAATATTTATAATTAATTTTAATACGAGCTTGTATCTCTTAAAATCGCAGCCCATTATTTCCATACTTTAATGAATTTTTTAAACTCAACCACTTTTAAAAAAAAAAACTTGTAATCGAATTAATTCAATGGCATTAAAATTTTTGAAATCGGTACAGCTGATACACACACATTTTTTCCAATTTTGGTGTCAAACGTTTCAAACAGACTTGAAATATATAAAAAACATAAAATTAGTTAGTAGGATTCTCTAGCGAAAGCATAAACTTCTCTTTCAGAAAAATAATACACATATTTAATATAAATTAATTTTAAGATTAACATGATAATTTATATAAATTTTTGCAATACGCAAAAGCATAAACTTCTCTTTCGGAAAAATAATACACATATTTAATATAAATCAATTTTAAGATTAACATGATAATTTGTATAAATTTTTGCAATAGGTATTTTGATTTGAAATATGTGACAAAGTGCAAACAAATTGATTTTACATTTCTTAAGTTTTTTTTTATTCACTACTATATTTAGAACTGTCCATTTAAAGACATTTAGCAAATTTATGGAATTAACAATTGTCAGCAGTTAAAGGACATTATATAATACAGTGACCTGTTGGAAAAACAACTCAATAGCTACTTTGCCATTCGTCATAAATAATATTGACAATATTTTAATGATAATAATATAAACTCAACTATTTCCTCATAAATAATTTCTTATAAATAATAACTAAGTTATTTCAATCTTTACTTTTACCTCAGATATAAAATAATATTCTTCATTCCTTTACAAAAAATTGATCGACATATAAATTTCAATACACCTTATAAAACCCATTAAAATTCATTAACCCACCACACCTAGCACTTATATCCAGTTCTGAGTCCACACAAATCAAAACTAGCTAGCATTAAGATCCTCCCATATTCAATTTTTCATTTCATTTTCTAATCTCGTCATTTGTAAGAAAAGCTTGCCCCATCGGATGTGAGGTGTTCCCTTATGAAGGAAGGAAGGATAGATAGAGGGGCCCCATTCTGTAGGTACCTTATACTCCTCTACTTTACTCTACTCTTAGCCCGTATCTCATCAGTCATTCTCGCGGGCCCCCTTATTCGTGTCTTAGGAAACTCTCTGTCCCGGCAAAGTAATGTTGTAGCACCACCAGTAGAGAGATGAAAGAATATACATACACAACCCTGCGGGGGATGGGCAAAGTTGGAAATAATATGTTGAATAGTAGTTAGTAAATTGATGTAACGTTTTAGTTTTTGTAACTTTTTTTTTTTTGGTTTATTTTTCATAGCAAACTATACACACAGTACATTCAGCTACTGTAAAACGTTACAGAAATTACTTCTCGTACAAAAAAATAAAAAAATTCTGTATTCTGTATTCAGTGTACAAAAATATGAAAATTCTGTATTTAGTGTAAGAATTTCAGGATACCATGATTTTTTTTAATGTTTAAGTTTTGAAAAATTCACTCTTAAAACATACGAGAATTTGATGATTAAAACATGCGAGACTTTGATCAATGTAAAAATATCTACTCGCTTTTTAAAGTTATCGAAAAGATCTAGAAATAATTATTTTAGAAAATTTAAGTCTTTATAAAATCTGATTTCGACTATTTTAAGAAATGTAAGTCATTTGACAACCTAAACTAAAAGTCTTTTCAAATCTTCAAAAATTTTGAAAAGTTTTTTCAAATGTTATTTTAGACCAGCATGTTGTCTTAAAAAATGATGTATATTTTGATCGACAATAAATATATGCAAAAAAGTCTATAAAGATTTTAAGAAATACAAGTCTTTTAATAATCAAAATAAAAAATTTTATATATCTTCAAATATCTTCAAATATTTTGGAAAATTTGCCCATGTAAGATTAAAAAAATATATATACAAACACTTTAATTTTGAAATTGTCATTTAAATTCAGAAGTTTATGAAGATCAAATAGATCAAAAAATCAAAATAGAGAATTTTCTAGATTCTCAAAAAGTTTTAGCAATTTACTTCAAATGTTATTTTGAATTATCTTGAAGAGTAATCTAAAAACAGTCTGTTTACAAAATCATTGTTTAAATTAAAAAGTCTACAGATTTTTTGAGAAATACAAGTTTTTTGAAAATCAAAATAGAGATTTATATGAATCTTGGTAAATTGAACATTTTCGTAAATTTTTGCACTTGAAATAATAGTTTTCAAAGTTTCCGAAAATTTATAAAAACACTTTGTTTTTAAAATTGTTACATTTTAAAATTCATACATTTTTATAGATATTCGAAAATTTTGAAAAATTTACACTTCAAATAATATTTTGCAAAATTTTGAACAATATTTTAAATATAAAATAGTGATTTTTGTGAATCTGATTCATTTACGTTTTAAATAACAATTTGCAAGATTTAAAAAAAATTATATCAATGATGAATTTGTTCTCAAAATTATTGTTAAAATATTTCTATATATAGAAATAAGGTTTTAAGAAATGTATGTCTTTACAAAATTTAAACTGGAGATTTTTTTAAACCTCAAAAAATTTTGAAAAATTTATAATTCAAATGTTTATTTGCAAGATTTTGAAAAATATATAAAGAAAAGTTTGTTTTCAAAATTATAGTTTAAATTAAAAAGTTTATAAAAATTTTTAGAAAATACAAGTCTTGTAAAAATCAAATAGATTTTTTTGTGAATCTTCGAAAATTTTGGTAAAATTACATTTTATAATAATTTGCAAGGTTTTGAAAAAATTATGAAAATACTTTGTTCTCAAAATAGTCATTTAAATTAAGAAATTTATAAAGATCAAATAGTAAATAAGAAATCAAAATAGAGATTTTTCTAGACCTTCGTTAATTGTGAAAAATTTACACTTCAAATAATAATTTGCAAAATTTTGAAGAACATATAAAGATCATTTTGTTTTCAAAATTATCGTTTAAGTTGAAAAATTTATAAAAATATTAGAAAATACAAGTCTTGTAAAAATCAAAATTGTGATTTTTGTAAATCTTTGAAAATTTTGGTAATGTTACATTGCAATTAACTTGCAAGAATTTGAAGAATTTATAAAAGCAGGTTGTTTTCAAAATTTGTTTTACTTAGGATTTTAAGAAATGTAAGATTTTATAAAATCAAAAATAATAATATATATCTAAAATAATATACATTTAACGTACACTGTAGTTTAAAATTTTTATAAGAGCAGAAAAATTGGATTGTGTTGAAGATTTTCAATTTTTTTGAACATTTTTGAAAAAATTTAAATAAAGACTTTTTTGAAAACTACATATTTTTTCAAAAAATGTGAAATTTTTCTAAAATAGAGATATTGTTTGAAAACTTGGATTTATTTTTAAATCTGATTTTTTTAAATTTCTTTTAAGTTTCTGATACCCATTCGTATCACTGTCGAAAATATTTGATTTGGCATTTCTTTTAAACTTTTTTTCATAGATCTTGAAAACCGCTAGACCTGCTAAGAAACCTTCAAAACGTGAAGAAATGTAAAAAATTTCAATTTCAATTTTGATACGATTACAATAACTCACCTTACAGGAAGTTAACTAGAATAAAATTGAACTTGGTTTTTTAAAATTTTCCGCTTTGTATATATTATTTTGAAAGTGTGTCAATATGATTTCGAAATTTTTCAAATTCTGATTTTTTTGCGACTACTATAACTCATACCATGTTAAGTTAAAAATATTATTAATCATGTTCGAGCTTATTACAATTTAACCTGCTTAGTTCTTCTAAACTAATATTTTGTTGATGTGGGATCTATTTCATAAGCTATCAATATTGTTCTTGAGAGCTTGATAAATATGAAAATCAAATATATATCATCATAACTTTTACAGACTTTATATCAGAGACTTTAATTCAGGTAGAGATCAATCCTGAGTTGATATTTTAATGTTGTGTGATCATTTTTGGAGATCTGGCTAGATAAATGTAAAACTCGATCACATTCCCATCACATCTAAAAATTAAAACCTAAAAAATTACACATCTCTACATCCTCCACACCCTCCTCCATCACCTCTCCCAGCCCAGCAAACGCGATCTCACGAGCAGCCCCAACCCTCCATCCCTCAGATGACGTCCGCCCCATCCGAACCCACCCGAGCCAGTCTCCTATCCTCGCCGCCCTTCGTTGCCGTCGTAGCACACGTAGCCCGTAGCCCGTAGCTCTCTCGTTGCTGCGATAGTTAGTTCTACGTCTGGCGTAGCACTGGAGGGAATTCCGAAAAGGGTTGCAGATAATGTATAGCCCCGAGCCAGCTAGACGTTTGGTGAGACAGGGTAGGCTATTCTATATATATCTAGTCGACTCTGTTTCTCTCGTTTGGGGGCCTCGAAGGGTGCAACGGAAAACACGACGTCGGAATTTGGAGGGTGTGGGCGGAAAGGAATGATGCCGAGATGCCGTACATGTGCGTTGTGTGTGTGTATATACTCGTAAGGAAGGTTATAGTAGATGTGTCGGCGGAATGGATAGATACGGCCTTAGACTCTTGGCGAGGTTTAATCCTGGTTGCTAAGCTGTGAAACGAGGCTAAATTTAGCATAGTTTTATAAAGTTTTAGGAACCAAATATTTTGTTTGACCAGATGAATGTGGCGCTCACATTCAACAGTGCGTACAGTTTTTTTTCGTTCGAATCGAGCTCATGACGAGTATATTCGTCGATCGTAGAGTAAGTTGCGTTGCTAAGATATGGGTTGAAAAGTATGGGTTAATTTTACAAAATTCAAAAATGTTATTGCTACATTTTACTTTTCTAGTACGCATATTATACATATGTATTAAACCAACTAGTGATGCATGGCATCGTACTTTAAAGCAAATTGCTGAACTTTGAAAAAATGATATTTTTAAAATTTACAAATTTTTGATAAAATTTGACTTTTTTCATATTTCGACTTTTTGTAGTTTAAATTTTATTGAGAATTTTGACCTTTCTCGCTGCGTGGTTGTTTCGGAGAAGAGTACATAAATATATAAATGTACACAAAATTTGTACTTATTATTAAAATCTCTATAAAATATTTAATAATTGAATATGCATATGTCTAATGAACATTTTTGACCGCCAAATTGCATTTTTTTTTTCACTAGGTTTCCGAAACCGCTGAATCTACCTAAAAATGTAATCAGTTGTCAATACATGTAAAGTGTGTTTTGAATTATTTAAATCGGACACTCCGTTTTCTCAAAAACTGAATTACCATTTTTAGCTTTTTTGCCCCGTGTCTTCAAAACGACTGAACCTGCCTTTGCGAAAAACTAATCAGCACGTCTCCTCATCAATACAAATCGAATGTTTTCTGATCCGTGTTTCCGAAATCGTCGACGAAAATTTGTATCCGCACACACACATCCATTTTCTTCTAAGGTATATCAAAATGTTCAGAAACCTCTGAAACGTGAAGATATATAAAAAATTTCATTTTCGAATTTTTTGCAATTACTATAACTTACCCTACGTAAAGTTAAAAACACATTAAATTCAAAAAAACATTACAATGTAAATGTGAGAAAGTAAGAATAAACTTTGATGAAATCATAAAGCTAAATCTATTTTTTCTTGATTAATTATATTATTTTCACATTTCGGAAAGTATATAAAAATTTGCTATAAGTTAAAATGCTACTTGCTACTACTTATTTTTACAACTTGACATGTAGATTTTGTTTTTTCACTTTAAATTTGTTGCATAAACTTAAGTTTCAAAAATTTCAGAACATTTTTTGTATGTGTTTATGTTCGTATACACACCCACACATCCATAATTTTGGGAACATCGATAAATTAATTTGATAGATTCAAAAATCAATCAAATCGTATTGACGAGGAGACGTGATGATTAGTTTTTGGCAAAGGCAGGTCTTTCCGTTTCTGAGATACAATGCGGAATGAAAAAATATAGTTTTTAATTGAACGGAACATCCGAAAAAATACTCAAAAAATATTCGATTTGTATTGATGGCAAGAGGTGCTCATTAGTTTTTGGAGAAGGCAGGTCCAACGTTTTCCGATATACAGTATAGCAGTTTTTGAGTGAGCGGAACATCCGATTAGAATGATTCAAAAAACATTTGGCTTGTATTGACGGTGTAAAGAAATGATACCTTTTCGAGGAAGGTCAGTTTCACAATGTTGAATTGTTGAATTTTTTTAAAAAAGTACTAATTTACTAATTTACTTGAACTTATACGGTTCAAGCAAATGTCAATTTTTTTTCAAAAATTTCAAAAGTTTAAAAATATAAAGTTTTATACTTTAAATACGAATTTTAAATTTCCAATTCAGTTTGAAAATGTATATATTTCAAATGCATTATTATCCTCAGATGGATTTATTCGACACCTCTTCTTAATGTAAACTTTCACAAGTGTTTGAGCGTTAAGGTCGTCACTGTATATTTTATGAACAAAAAATGTTTAAAACAATTGTTATTAATCATTAATCAATATTTATTGATTGCTGAATTTTTTGCTCGAACATTTAATTCTGGCACGGGAAGTTCCAGCTATTTGTCTTAAGGCACGATACCATGCTCCACTAGTTATACTATTCTGCTCGTCTTCCCATCAGTAGCAATTAATTGTTTTTTTGTTTTATTCAAATCGTGGACTAAAAGTTGTATCAGCACATGCATTCGTTTTTTCTAAGGTATGCAAAAATGTTCAGAAATTTCTGAAACGTCAATATATATACACATTTTCATTTTCAATGTTTTTGCTATTATTAGAACTTACCCTACGGGAAGTTTAAGAAATGCCCATGACTATTTTTCTGTACCCGTATAACTGTTCAAATGATTACAACCTTCAATTCCAAATCTTATGTGTGTTAGAAAGTTTTGGCATGTATATATTATACAGCTGGACTAGGCCAATGTAAGCTCGGCGAGACCCGGGCGCCTGCAGCAGCAGCACTAACGGCACAGGAGACGGCGAAATTGCGATAACGCTCCACCGGCCGGCCGTTCATTCCCTAAGGAGACCCACGTACACACACGGACACGAATAGAGGCGACCGAGGCGAAGGCGACTATATGAGTATGCCGCCGCTACTTCTGCTTGCTGCTGCTGCTGTTATGTACTTTATGTTAGCGCCGTTAGTACTAGTAGACGCAATACGTATAGGAATCTGGTGAATGGTTCCGTAACAGTAGAGTAGAGCGGGGCTAGTTGAGCATAGGGGCAAGTTGAGCAATCGAAATATCTCTAAAACTATTCACCGTCCGTTTAGGCATTATATGGCGGAAAGATAGAGGTTTGGGAGAAATAAACATCCCGCTAGTGGCCGCTGGACAAATCAGTGAGGCTCACGGGCGTTTTGTTTATTTTGAGACCAAAAAGTTAAAAAGTCATTCATCACGAGTTTTCGTCTAGTTTAGTCAAATGTTATTTATTTTTAACCAGGTAAATTTTATTCTTCCATATAATTATAGTACTTTTAATATGCACAGAGATTCTGGCTATAATTCTCACGGTTTTTTTATAAACTCACTTTTATTTTGAAATTCCGAGTTGGGGTTAGTTGAGCATAGTTGCTAAACTTGTTCTGTCACTAAGACAATTACCATTAACTTCCAGAAATTGATTATTATTTTTAAGATTTAAGCTAAGTCTTTGAGTAATAATATAAAGAAATAATGATTTTAAACAAAAATACTGAATATAATGGTAAAATAATTCCTAAGCTACGATATTGTTCTGTTGATTCTACTTTTCGTTAATTATTCAAAGCAAATTACTATAAGTTTTGTTTTCTCTGTCAATAAAAACTATAAATATAGAACTGGTTATTAAAAACTTATTTTATTTCATTACTAATCGACATTGAACCCATGATTTTATTATACTTTCTTAGTGCTCAACTTGCCTCACCTATGGGGTACATTGAGCATACTTGACTTTTTGCATTTTAACAGCTGTAGCTTTTAAAGTTTACTTATTACCAAAAAATAGTATTAACACTTTTGTTAAGCGATAAACAACAAATTATACCATTAAGTCATATAGCAATTTATTGAGACTTTTCATTGAGGTGCTACATCCGTTTAAGTAAAAATTTGCTCAACTAGCCCCGCCCTACCCTAATAGTCAGGATTAGAAAAGATAGGACTATCGAAGAAATTGATACACTTGACAATTGTAAGGATAGACGATTTTTTCAAGATCGTCATGAGCTCCTAATGAGTTACATTTTGAATTATGATATATTGCTTTTAAATTTGATAGCTCGTTTTTCGACAAAAAGATAACGAACTCTGTTAAAAAATTGATTTAACCAGTTAACTATGATTGACAAACATACTCGTCAAGAAGAAGTGGCCTAATTTTGTGTAAAACAATGACCATTTACCATTTAAAGTTTTTTTTTTTAAATATATTCTGAAATGATAAGTCGTTTTAAATAATTTTAGACCATGATGGCATAAAACTAATGTTGCATGATATAGCGCTTTAAGGCAAATTGCTGGAACTTCCTGTATATTTATTATACATTTTTAAAACTGATCTATAATTAATCAGAATTGATCTTTCATCAACAACAATTATTTTAAATATTTTCAAAAAATTATTATAAAAATTTCAAATTCCGTCGTCAGTATAGATCTAATATAAAACTAGCTGTAAGTGGAATTCTGTCTTGAGGCAATTATGGCATCGTGCCTTAAGGCAAATTGCTGGAACTTCCCGTACCGTTACGAAATGTTCGAGGAATACTGAATGTTTTCAAATAGATTATTATAAATATTGTAACATTGTCTAATATTTATAAGAATTATATAAACTGAATTGCAGACTTGAAATTATTTGTAAAGTATATTAGAACTATAGTCAGAATTAAAAATAAAATCTGAAATATTTTCGATATACAAAAAACTAAAAAAAAAAAAAAAAAAAAAAAAAAGTTGTAAAAAATTTTTTTTTCCAAAATCAATTATTTTGTTAAGACAAGCAGAAAGTTCTTTGAATCATTTAAATCGGACGCTTAGTTCTCTCAAAAACTGCCATTTTTCACATATTTAGCTCCGTATCTTCGAAATGGCTGGGCCTGCCTTTGCCAAAAACTAATAAACACTTCTTTCAATCATTACTAATTGAATGTTTTTCAGATCATTCAAATCGGATACTCCGTTCTCTCAAAAATTCGATTTCTATTTTCTGCACTTTTTGCTCCGTATCTCCGAAACGGCTGGACCTGCCTTTGCCAAAAACTAATCAGCTCTTTTCCCTATCAATAGGAATCGAATGTTTTTTGAACCATTCAAATCGGTTGATCCGCGCTCCCTAAAACGTGACTGGAAATTTGTATCCATACATACATACACACACACACACACACACATACACACACACACACATCCATTTTTTCTTTGGTATGCCAAAATGTTCAGAAACCTTCAAAACGTCGAGAAATGTAAAAATTTTCAATTCCGATTTTCGGCCCATTACAATAACTTACCCTACGGGAAGTTAAAAATAATTTAATTACTATAATGATTTTTAAGAAATGTGGTTTTGCAGTAAGGTTGTGAAAATTTAGGGTCGTATATACTTTTAATTTGATATTGTGAAAAAAAAATCTTAGAGATTGTCCACCATTGCAATTTGGTTTTTATATAACAAAAATGTTCAGTATTTCATATGACTAATATGCAGAATGTTAGTACAAAAATAAAGGTGACAAGTGCTAAACTTTATTGTGTTGATTGAAAAAATATTCCTGGACTACATAAATCCAGTAATGATTTTCCTCTCTACTCTGAATTCAATATAATTAAAATAAAACAAAGTTATATAAGTTGGAAGAAGGGACGACGTGTGCTGTTCCATCAGGTATATGGTACTTTGGGGGCCGATAAGTCATCCGGCGGAGACCTAAATTTCCACCAAGGGATTAATTCACCAAAAACGTAACGATACGGTGTGAAAAGATTTTCGAAATAACAGAGAAGACTATGAAAGGGGTTGGAAGCAAACAGATACGGGGGAAACATTTTTTGGGGGAAACAAAATTTTTGGAAAATAGACTAGGAATTCGAAAAGTTAATATATCTAATGGACGCCGTTCAAAAATTTCTCACTATACATGAACCCTCATAAAATTTCAAAACTTTTCTAAAACACATTCCACATACCTTTTTGTTTTCCTCGGAGTCCCATAAAGTAGCCTCGATCTCAGGTATCGACGACGCAGTGCACCCAGAGTGCAGGCTGCATTTGCACCAGAAACTGCACCTGGAAATTGTTATTTATATTATTATTTCATATTATACAGTCTAAAGGGATTAGAACATATATGTGATAAAAAATGAGAAAAAGAGTGCGCGTAAGGTTCACACGCAATTGAAGTAAAACTTATTTGTTACTGTACAAGATGGTATTTAAGTAAAAATAAATACATCATATAACAATTTTTGAATAAAGTTTATTAGTAACATGGTAACACTCGTGATGCACACATTTATTGGTGTCAACCAATATAATGTTAAACTATAAATTATATATTTATAATAGCATTAAAAATATGTATAATATTTAAAAACAATAATGCAATTAAAGTCATACTTCAAATATGGTATGATCGGTTTGTCATTGTAATAAGCGTTTAGAAATGAACCTTTATTAGAGAAATGAATAATTGCTGAGTGATTTATAAATTCTATAATATTCGTTCACACAGTAGATTATGTTAAACAACGCCTAAACAAATATTGTTTTTGCAACTTCACTCATTATGTAATAATTGTGTTTGAAGAACTTCATGTAATTAAAATTAACATACATTCATTGACTGCTTGTATTTTTCTACTTATTCGCTGGCTATATAATCTCATTCTTTGAATAGCTGTTATATCTGTCTTGTCAAAAAAATAATTTCCATTTTAATAACTTCAAATATTTATAGAAATTCCGTATAATATAGAAATAAACTGACGTGGTACAAAACTGATCAATAAACTGACGTATAATATAGAAATAATTTCTGATCAATAAACTTACGTTTAGCACACTTTCCAATGTTTAATGTGTTTTCTTATTTCCAAGAATCAGGGTAAAATATTCTTCTGATTCAGGCATTTTTCAATAAATCAAGATTTGTACTTCGATGTAACTTTAAAATGTTTAATTAACTATGCCGATTTCCTTGTTGATATCGGTACGCAAACAACGTTGATGCCGGTACGCATACAACGACGGATCTCTATTCACATACACGACGACTAATCACAATCGACTCGTATAGAAATGATCTCATCGAGGGCGAATGACGAACAGTTCGGGCGTAACGGAATTCCGTTGCATTTGTACGGATTTACACCCTAGCCTAAAGAAGTTTTATTTCATCAAGATAATAAACAAGTTATCGAATAAATCCAATCAGAACGCATCTGTAGTGTATGCATTTTATTTCAATAAAATTAATTCCTGCAATATGTAACATATTACATATAAAAGGCATAGCAAAATTATTAGAATCGGTCGCAATCCCAGGCCTGGAATAGTTGCCATTTCGAATGTCTAGAATATTTTAATTTCATGCGTCAATGGTAAGAACACTTTTGGCATTCTGCAAAACATTCCTTAATAACTTATTAAAATTAAGAATATATTTCCTCCTGGTTCCATCACAATATCAATCCTCAGTTTTCTCAATATCCCGGAGTTGTCTTTTTCCGTCCGATATTAAAGTAATGACAACATTAGATGTCATTGCAAAATCCAGGGCACATTATAGGATAATGCTTGACACATTTAAGTGAAATTTTATTCCGAATTACAATCAATCCGAAGCTAATGTTCTGTACAAAGACATAAGCGCCTGCACGTCCATCACTCTGATGGTCTTTCTGTCTTGAGAATTTATTATAAATCTTCTGAAATAATGTGATACAGAAATGAAAATTATGGAATCCAGTTCAAGACAAATTTTCACGTATTAAAATAACATTCAACAAATTGCAATTGTAATAATAATTCGTGCAACTTCTGTCAGATTTTGTTTATTAACTTCCCGTAGGGTAAGTTATAGTAATCGCAAGAAAACCGAAAATGAAAATTTTTGCATATCTTTAGGTTTCAAAGGTTGCTGAACATTTTGGCACACCTTAGAAAAAATTGAAGTTTGTGTGACTGTGTGTATGTATATATGTATATGAATGTATGTATGTGTATATATGTTTGTGCGGATACAATTTTTCGCCGACTATTTCGAGAACACGTATCAAGCGATTTGGATGAATAAAAAAACATTCGATTCGTATTTATGAGGAGGAGTGCTGATAGTTTTTATCAAAGGCAGGTCCAGCCGTTTCGGAAATACATGGCAAAAGTGCAAAAAAATGATTTTACAGTTTTTAAGATAACGGAACGTCCAATAATTTAAACGATTCAATAAACATTTTAATTGTTCTGAAGAAATGAAAAATTGCTTCATCTTTTGGGAAAACAGGTCCAGCGGTTTGGGCGGTCAAAAATGATTATATACATATGCATATCAAATTATCGTATATTTTAAAGAGATTTTAGTAATAAGTAAAAATTTTATTTACATTCCTAACTATGATTTATAATTTCATACCTTTAAAACATCCAGGGAGTGCAAAAAATTTAAAATTTTCAAAAAAATTCAAATTACTAAAAAAATATTTTTTCAAATATTTCAAAATTCTCAAATATCTTATTAACTTCCCGTAGGGTAAGTTATTGTAATCGTCCAAAAATCAAAATTGAAAATTTTTACATTTCTCGACGTTTTGAAGGTTTCTGAACATTTTGGCATACCTCAGTGTGTGTGTGTGTGTATGTATGAATACAATTTTTCAGTCACGTTTTCGGGCGCACGAATCAACTGACTTGAATGGTTCAAAAACATTCGATTCCTATTGATAGAGAGATGTGCTGATAAGTTTTTGGCAAAGGCAGGTCCAGCAGTTAGGGAGATAAAGAGCAAAAAGTGCAGAAAATAGAAATCGAGTTTTTGGGAGAACGGAGTATTCGATTTGAATGATCTAAAAATCATTCAATTTATAATGATTGGGAGAAGTGGTTATTAGTTTTTGACAAAGGTAGGCCCAGCCATTTTGAAGATACGGAGCTAAATGTGTAAAAAATTGCAGTGTTTGAGAGAACTAAGCGTCCGATTTAAATGATTCAAAGAACTTTCTGCTTGTTTTAACAAAATAATTGATTTTGCAAAACATATTTTTGCATATCAAAAATAAATCAGATTTTATATTTAATTCCGACTAAAGTTCTAATATACTTGAAACAAATAATTTCAACTTTGCAAATCAGTTTATATAATTCAGTTATAAATATTAGACAATGTTACAGTATTTATTTATAATAGTCTATTCAAAAACATTTAATATTTTTCGAACATTTCGTTACGGTACGGAAAGTACCAGCAATTTGCTTTAAGGCACAATGCCATACACCCCGCTAGTTTTTTCATAGTTTTTAAAAAAATGTAAAGTTTATAAAATTGAGTCATAGCCTCAATTTATCATTCTATACAACTTGGCGTTACAGAATATATTTTGATTTTATCAATAAATTAAATAGAAAATTGTCATTGTTTTATACGCGTACTTAAAACACAAAATTCGGCGACTTTTCCATGACGAGTATATTCGCCAATGTTATCTGTTTATTATCTGTTGGTCACTACGACTTCGACTCGTTTTTACTCATTTTTTGTACACAAACAGCTATGATTTTTTTCATCCGTTCCCATAGAAGTATAAGTGTCCCCTTGCCGGTGTCGCGAAATCATTCCATGCCGGTCACGCGTTAAAAGGCGTCACGTAGCCGATCGGGTGCTCCCGGGGGGCCGCTTTTGCCTTTACCCGAGAAAGAGACTCTCCTACCTTCAACCCATCTCCCATCAGAGGTGAGAATGAAAATAAGAGTGTCGGAGAAATATTAAGAAGGAGTAAGGTGATGAGTGCAAGGATTAAAAAATGAAAATTTGTAGCATAGTGTTTGTGAAAGTAGCATTTTGTCTTTGTTGTTGCATAAACTTCCCGGTACGTGTGAAATGCAACTTAATCAATTAGAATAGATGAAAATTCAAATATTTAGAAAAAAAATTCAAATGTATATTTCAAAAATAAAATTTTCGCTTTCAATTAGAAATAAGCAACGATTTCTAAATTATATGTTTCAACTCATCAGTAATTGCATAAATTAAATTAATTTGTTTAACACATTTTATTTCATCTATTTCGGGTTCTAAAAATGTATTTTATTATCTTTTCCCAGAAGAAGTTTATGTTTTTATCAAAAAATTCGATTTGCGAGTTTTATGTTTCCTCGACGCTTCAAGCCATTCTGAATCGAAAAATGTTTGAGTGTGTGAATAGATTTTTTACTTTTCGTCAACGTTTTTTCAAAACCTGCTGGGATGTTTTTAAAAAATTTAAAAGCCGTTCGACGTAACTCGATAAAGGAGTACCGTTTGGCTGTTTTCCACAAAGATCAACCAAGCCATTTCTTCATAAATAGCATAAAAGTAAAAAAAAAATTATCCACATTTTAGCCCGCAATTCCAAATCGATTTTAAACATTCAAAAACCGTTCGGAAGATATTGATTGGGAATCGACCTGATTAGTTTTGGTAATAATTCTTGTAATTAACTGATTTAAAAAAACTTTTTAAAGACGCTTTTTATGAATATTACGGCCCTAAGACAAGTCGTTTAATTGTGAAAATTTATCAAAATTTGAAAAAGTGGTTATCGATTTTTTTTGACGATTGTTAAAATAAAACCTTTCATCTACGTTTTTTCCAAAACGGTTGAGTCGATTTTAAAAAATTCAAAACCTTGAATGAAACTTGATAGGCAATAACGTTGGTTAAATTTTTGATACGGTCGGCTAAGCCGTTTCTTCATGAACAGAAAAGTTAAACATTTTTCATCCATGTTTTAGTCAATAATTTTGAATCGATTTCAAAAATTCAAAAACTGTTCGAAAGATTATTGCGGGCTCACGCGGATTAGTTTTAGGCAAAGATCGACCGAGACGTTTCTTTGTGATTGAAAAAAAAATCGACAAAACTTTAATGTTGATGAATATTATGGTTTTAAAGAAGATACTAAAATTTTACGGCCATACGGCAAGTAGTTTAATTTTAAAAAATCATCAAAGTTTGAAAAAATATTCTAGTCAAAATTTTTGTCAAAAGTTGTTTTTGTGATGTGATGAGTCAAACATTGTGAATTCATTAAAATTTGTAATAATAAGCTACAATTTTAGGACATATAAGCACACGTGTCAATGCAATTAAATTAATATATTTACAAAAAAATTAAATGTGTTTGAGACAATTCAATTGAAAATCGCAATGTTTAGATTTAAGTGAAAGCGAAAACTTAATTTTTGACATAAACAGAAGAAAATTTTATTTAAATATTTAAATCTCAATTTCAGTTGATTAAGTTAATTATTACACATTTCGGTAAATTTATGCAACTTGACTTAAGGCTAAATGCCACATTCAACTAGTTCTTTTTTATCTGGATTGCATATCACTGCAACTGTTCTAGCCAAAACGTATCCATCATTCCACTATCCTCTAATCGTTTCGGATTTAATTTTCCTCCGCAATAATTAATTGTTGCGCTTGTCTTACAATTGGTAATCCCAATGTCTTGACGGACTGTCATGTCGAAGACATTCGTTCGAACGTAGAAGGATTTGCACGTCGATGCAGACGGAGGAAAAAAAGAATTGACGAGTTTAAGGGATATATCACTTGTCTGACTGACTGAGAAGGATGAAGGGTTTAGGGATTCTGGGAAAAGGATATTTTTTATGATTTATGGATGATTGAACTATTTTTGTAGAAGAGAATGTTCGGAAACGTAGGGAATTGTTTTCAAACATGCCATGAGGCCAAATGTTTGTAGTTCATATTATATTTTAATATAAAGCCAATTAACTGTGGCGCTAACATCGAACTGTGTCACCAGAATCGAGGTCATGACGAGTACATACATCATTCACAGAGTAAATTTGAAAAATGTTAATACTACATTTTACTTCTTTATTAAAACTGTTTAAATTCAATAACATTGTACCCAAGTAAATATGCAAGAAAGTAAGAATAGTTCCTGATGAAAAACAAAAACTATTTTAAAAATGAACAGTAACAAAAATGTTATTTAAATAGCTAAATCTTAATTTTTATTTACTAAGTAAATTATTTCCTCATTTCGAAAAGTTCATGCAAGTTGCCTTAAGTAAAATGTCACTCATAATTACTTATTTATGCTATCATAGCCTCAAAATATTTCACCTGATATTCAAAATTATATTTTGTTTTTGTCAAAAATTACAATTTAAATAGCAAATGATCACTATTCTATATGCATATACTCGTCAATACACAAAATTCTGTTACTCATCTATGATGAGTATATACGTCAACCACTATTAACTGGTTAAAATAATCTTAGAGAGTTAATCAAATTTGCTACAGATTATTTTTTAATTTCCCGAAGAACAAGTTTGTTTTCGCCAGTAAACTCGATTTACTAATTTCATGTTTTCGCGACTCAAATCTTACTGAATCATTTGACACTTAAATTATAAAGTAACTCTTGAAACATTGAAACTCATGAATATATTTTAAAAAAATTGGAAACATCTTGACAAAATTCAGTAAACTATTAAAAATGCAACTATACTATTTTAAATTAGAGGGCAAAAAATTTGTAACCAACCATCCACTTAAATCGGACTTTATTGCTTGTAGGAAATAAACGAACAAAATGTCATTATTTTAATAAAAGTATTTTTTTCGTTGTTTTTTTTTGGTTTTGAGCACTGTTGTTTAGTTGTCAATACCTGAATAATTATTTTTAAGTATGCGATGTTTAATTGTTTTACAAGATGTATTGTTATTTTATATAGTTTCTAGATTTAAGGCTAGGATAAGAACGACCACCTAAACTTTTACCCCACTAAATAAAAAAGTAAAATAAATTAAAAAAGCATTTTAGGAGAGATCAAATAAATTCATAGTTGTTCCTACTATGCTGATGAATGTTTAGATATAATCTTTGTAAAAAAAATGCTCAGGAAATGCGTATTTGACTTTGGGTAAATAAAATAACTTGTAGTTCGAAAAAAACCCTTTTATAATAAAAAATTAGACATTGAATGTGTTTGCATCCTAAAAAGTAAAACGAGACAGATGGAAATTTTTTGAAAAATTAGCAACATAATACATTTCTAAATTTAGGCTAAACAATTTTCTGAACAAATTTCGATAGTTGATTGTTTGATGTATATTTGATGTAAGTATGTTGTTTGGTTTTCACAGTATAATTAATGAAAGTAAAAAATACATACTTTTGACGTTATATTATATATGGAGATGCTGAATGGGATGTTTCGCTCAATGATGCACATAATGCAGCTCAACAATCAATCGCAAAAGATATTCGTTCTATTTCTCATCTTGATAACCAGATGTAACAGAATCGCATTTTTGGTTAATTTTTTATTTATATGTATAACACAGCAACGCATGATTGCTGGCAATTACTAAAAGTCAAATTGGACCATTGTGCCCCATCTGAAAAATTTTCTGAACATTTTTTGATAGTTGATTGTTTGATGTATATTTGATGTAAGTATGTTGTTTGGTTTTTACAGTATAATTATTAAAAGTAAACAAAATATGGACTTTTAACCTCATATTATATATGGAGATGCTGGATGGGATATTTTGCTCAATGATGCATATAATGCAGCTCAACAATCAATAGCAAAATATATGCGTTCTATTTCTCATCTTGATAACCAGATGTAACAGAATCGCATTTTTGGTTAATTTTTTATTTACATGTATAACACAGCAACGCATGATTGCTAGTAATTATTAAAAGTCGAATTGGACCATTGTGTCCCATCTGAAAAATTTTCTGAACAAATTTCGATAGTTGATTGTTTGATGTATATTTGATGTAAGTATGTTGTTTGGTATTTACAGTATAATTAATGAAAGTATAAAATACTGACTTTTAACCTCATATTATATACGGAGATGCTGAATGGGACATTTCACTCGATGATGCATCTAATATAACTTAACAATTAATCACGAAAGATACGATGGGATACGTTTGATATTAACTGAATGTGATAGAATTCGCATTTTTGTTTAGATTTTTATTTATATGTATAACACAGGAACGCCCGTACTTACTATAAGTCGAATTGGACCTTTGGGTCCCATCCTACCCTACCTATAAATTAATACGATTTCATACAAAAAAGCACATCTCGTTTCCATATTTTCACAAAGTCTTCTATCATTTCCGATTACAAGCTCCAAGCAACCAGCCTAGAATCGTTGCAGACTCTTCGTCTTCAGCGAAGTATCATCTCCATTTCTCGATTGAATCAAACAAAACAAATCGGAATGATTCGATTCGATTCGATACAAATAAAAGTATCACGAATGAATGAATGATATATCGTTACTCACGTATCGATATTAATAGCATATGATTATTCGTAATAAGTTGCGGACGCGCGCGTCTCTTCAAATTACACACCTGTGTAACAACAAAATTACATGTAGTTACAAGGTAAGCAATTCGCGGATTACACGCGGCCCCCGGATTACAGAGATCATTAAATCGACAAGGAAAACGGTAGTCCAGGAATCCGGGAACATCGTTTATTTATTCTTGTTATTTGATTTTTGTTGTCATGTGTATTTATTACGGGGTATCATCGACGTACATGACACGCGTGGGTAATTGGACGTAATTGGATTTTGGGAGTATCCTAAAAAAATTGTAAACTAGCTGTAAGTAGCCTTTTACCTAAGTAAGTTGCATGGTTTTTGTGATACGTATACATAATCAACTTGATCAATAAGAATTGAGATTTAGATATTAAGGTGGAATGTTCAACTGTTTTATTTCGAGAATAAAATTTCTATTATTTTTCCAATGAACAACTAGTTCGTATTGGTATTTTGCCTTGAGGCAAGTTACATAAACTTCCCGATATGTTTAAATAATCGACTTAGTCAATGAAAAATAAATTAATTTATGAGTGATTAAAAGTATTCCGAGTGGATTTATTACACATAATTGAAAACGAACGAACACGTTAACTCGGAGTATTTTCAAAAAGCAAATTATCAAAAATCAACAATTTTTATAATTGAACCAGTTTCCGTAGGACTTTAATGGTTTAGTCAGTCATGACCCCCCTGAACTTGTCCTAAGACTTAGATAGAACACTCATTCAGTAATAAAATACTTCATAATGATTTTATTTATATATTTTGTTACAACAACACATTCTATAAATTCAATATGTAACTTATTATAGACAAACGACGGAGTCAAAGGCTCCTAAAATTTAAGATTTTTTCTAATTGTATTGCGAATATATGTTCTATACATAATTAATTATGTGACCCCCCCCCTGAACCCAAAGCTGGATCCACCATTGGGTTTAGTATATTCATTAAGACCAAGTACTCTATCGTTATACCAAGTATATAGTCTAATTTTAATTTTTAAAAAAGTCAAAAAACTACTTATTCTCTCAAAAATGTTACGAAATGTTAAATACAGATTTATAGACAATTTTATCTACTTTTTAACTATATATTACAAAGCACAAAATACACACAACATTTTAACAAAATAATGCTAAATATACAAAATGTACCCGAGTGTTAATAACTCGAACTAAAATTT
>NW_020539726.1:33093542-33119131 GCF_003426905.1 Ctenocephalides felis | reverse complement strand
GCATGATATAAAATATTTAGGCGCAATTGTCACTTAAAAAACTGTTACATTTTTCATTCCAAAATCAAATTTTTAATCATTCCTAAAAATCATTATTTTTAGTCAATTCTATTTATTGTAACACTTGTAGCCTTGTATGTACCCTTAGTAAAGCAGTAAATATTCATTTAATGACGAGTTGAGATAAATTTGACATTTGTTTATCCTATAGAATCACTTGAGATATAGCTGTTTATGCGATTAAGGATTTAAAAATAAATTTGTTCCGAGAAATTTAAACTTTATTGTATTATGTATCAAGTAGCGCTCTTGTAAAAATACCGAAAATACTGGTATTTTTGGGGTAAATACCGGTAAAAATACCGCCGAAAAATCGGGCGGTTTACCGGTAATCGGTATACCGGTATACCGGTATTGCATTTCCTAATGTGCAGTACTTTAATGTTAATTCATGTAACAACTGATTCCGGTTTTCCCGAATTTTCTGATATATTTATCTCACACAAAGTAACTTTCCTTATAGCTCCCTGTGGGGAAAAGTTTTTAATCTGTTCCGGATTTTCGGAAGTCGTCCTTGTTTTTTTTATCACAATCGAGTATTTTATGGTTCTTTTTTATTCTTATATTTGATATCGTCCTTCAGTTCAGTTTTTACTTAATGTCCTTTCTTTTGTTGTTTTTATGAGCGCACCTCCGGATAAGACAAAAGCGCTTCTGACATAAAAGCATCCTTCGGCAAGGACATCGAGTTTGGAAACTTTATAGATCGGGTGTTTGATTTAAAAAAAAAATAGATAGATGTAGAAAAATAACTTTGATTTAGTAGAAAACTATTGTGCATTATATAGTATAACTGATGAAACTATTAGTTATAATTATGAAGCGTTCTTGGACCTCATTTTCACCATTGTTTGGGTCGAAACAAGTTTTGAAATTTTTTTTTGCGAAGAATATCATATAGAAATTATTTCTTAGACTTGAAATTGAGTCTAAAAATGAAATAGATCATGTTGTATTTCATAATCAAAAAGTTTTCCATTTGAAGTCGAGGCGTCAACGTTATTACATCATATATTCATCCAAGTTTGAGTTTTGTTCAGAAGAATATATTTTTTCTTCGTGCGTGGAAAACATTTAGCTCGTAAATAAGATATTTTAGTTTTACGCACATACTATACGAAATTTAGAAATAACAATCCAACTAGAAAGTAACAGTTGTTGTAAATATTATTTTATTAAAAAAATGTTTCATATAAATTAGAAGGCAAATATCTAATAGAATATCTATTTCCGTCATAAATGACTATCATGTTTGCAATCTAAATAAATAATTTAAGTCAAACATTAATTCCATATGTTAATTTAAAAATTATTTTTATTCTCGCAACATATATAACTATATACATATGACAAATAAAAAATGAGCATTATCCTTAGCTTTTCGTTCTCTGTCTTCAAAGAAGGCAACTCGTTGTGCCAAAATTCATATTTATTCATTGCAGAATTATTCAATTGCATAAATAATACATGTAGATAGGAGATCACTGGAAAATTGTGTTTCCTGCGACACAAAAAAAGAAATTGCGAGAGACAGACACACTTTCATATAAAAATATTTTGGGCAACTTTTCAGATTTGAAGAAACGAGAAATTGTTGAATGAAGCAAATAAATATTGATTTCTTGTTTAATGCAGTTGAATGTGAATCTGTGATCAAGAGACAATTACCAAATTTTGTTTCAGTATATTAAAACAAACTAATGCTTTTGTCTCACATTTTGATAAAAATTACTTGACATTGAATTGGAATATAAACAAACATATATAAACACAAATACTTTTTATTAAGAATGACGACTTGAAACGTTGAAAAACTATTTGGTATTGGTATTTTGCCTTGAGGCAAGTTACATGAACTTCCCGATATGTGTAAATAATTGATTTAATCAATAAAAAATGAATATATTTATGAGTGATTAAAAGTATTCCGAGTGGATTCATTACACATAACGGAAAACGAGCAAACACGTTAATTCGGAGTATTTTCTAAAAGCAAATTTTCAAAAATCAACAATTTTTATATTTGAACCAGTTTCTGTAAAACTTTAATGGTTTAGTATGTTCATTAAGATCAGGTACTCTATCGTTGTACCAAGTAAATCGTCTAATTTTAATTTTAACAAAAACAACTTTTTTTCTCAAACTTTGATGAATTTTTAAAATTAAACTACTTGTCGTAAGGACGTAATATTTTAGTAAGTTCTATAAGACCATGATATATATCGAAAAAAAAAGTTCCATCAAAATCGGCTTAATTTTTTTTTTTCAACAGTTAATTACAAGAAAATGGCAAAATATTTGTTGATATGTAATACTTATCACAGATAAATGTAGTTAAGTAGAGGGATAAATGTAGATATGTAGTCAGGTAGACAGGTAATTAAATGGACAAGTAGACAAGCAAATAAGTGAAAAGATAGGCAGGTACAAAAGTAGAGTAAGTTGACAACTTATACAGATATACATTTGAACAGGTGTACATCACGTTGAATGTTAAAGAGGTAGATCATATATAAAACAGATATTTATTGATTAACTATTATTTACACATCTTGGGACGTTCATGCAACTTGATTTAAGACATAATGCCACTTACACCTAGTTTACATTGAAATCTAATTCTAATTCTCTAGAAGTTTTAGCTCTTAATATTAACTTTTAGATAGTGCGCAATTCAATCAAACTTTGTATGGAAATAGCATGGAAAAAAATTAAAAATTAAAAAAAAATTTAAGTATAACTTAGCGATAAATGAATTAAAAGTTTAAATTCGTGTCATTTTTTATTGAAAATTCGACGCTCTGCAAAATTATTGATTGATTTCATGCTATTTCTATTTAAAACTTTGAATGAATTGCGCTCTATCTAAAAGTTAATATTAAGAGCTAAAACTTGCAGAGAATTGTTTTTTATCAATTTGGAACCATTTGAGCCTTTGGAAGCAAGGAAATTTGAAAATGTCCATATTAAGGACCATATATATATGTATATATATATATATATATATATATATATATATATATATATTATGCATGCATGTATATTTGTATATTTCTATGTACATATGTGTATAAAAATATGAATGTATAATGCATTTACTCCTATATTTTTAAGCAGTTATCAATGTATGTGGTGTACGTCGTACATGGACATATACACAAATACATGTACATTGTAATACATGACAATAATTCATTAGTTCTGTATGTAAACACCGCATCCCCTGCCCCCTTTGCGGCAACTTGTCACTCCGGGCAACCCGTTCCGAACCCACCGGAATGACATGCACAGGGACAGACTTCTCGAAAAAAAATACACCGGAATTATAGATCTATTCTCGGATAAGCTCGTTTTAAGTCGATAGTTGCACTGATATGAAAATATTGATTTGAAGTAAAAATGCCAGACTTATTCTTTTTCTGGGTATGCTGGACTCAATAATAATAATAATACCAGCTAAAATTTTACACTCTGTTTTGGCCTGTCGTTGAGTTCTGGGACACCATGTATATGATAGTGAAAATAACAAAACTTTATCGGGCTCATATTAGCAGAAATAATGACTTCTGAACAATTCCTTCATAGAAGAAAAAATAGTAGTAAATTGAAAGCTATGTTAGTGGCGGATGACATCGTGGCAAATTGTTTGATTTTTGAAAAAGCTACAGAATTTTTTGAGAACTGGAAGATTAGATTCTTGAAAATTTTAAAATTTTTGAAACAATTTGACTTTATGTAAACAAAATGTGTACTTATTATTAAAATCTCTATAAAATATCTGATAATTTAAAAAGCACATGTCTAATCATCATATTTGACCGCCAAATGACATTTATTTACACTTTTACTGGGTTTACGAAACCGCTGAAACTGCCAATACAAATAAATGTTTTTTGATCTATTGAAACCGAAGGCTCCGTTCACTCAACGGTTGGACCTGCCTTCTCAAAAAACTCAGCATACAAATCGTAACGAATACAAACATCAGCATACGAATCGTATGGTTTTTGATCCACATCGTGATCCGTGTTTTCAAAATCGTCAACAAAAATTTGTATCCGCACACACACATACATTCATTTTTCCTAAGATATACCAAAATATTAAGAAGGTCCTGAAATGTAAAGATATGTAAAAATTTTCATTTTCGATTTTTTTGCGATTATTATAACTTACCCTAAAGGAAGTTAAAAAAAACTTCCTTATATAATATAAAAATGTTGATGATGAAATAGTTTACAAGTTAGCAATTTAAGAAGTATGTACTACCAATAGTGCTAATAGTGAAGTAGGAAAAATAGTTCCAATAATGCGGTAGGAAAAAATAGTGCCAATAGTGAGGGAGGCTATATGTAATAGTGAAAAAAAGTGTCTTTCTTAACTGATTGAGTCCATTTCAGAAAAAATAGTGTCTTCCAAGCTATTCCTTTATAAAAAAAATACTAGGTTGATGATGTACCTATGCTAGACTGGAAAATAGGAGAAACTAAAAACTATGAAACATAAAGTGATTACTGAACTATAACACGTGAGGAAAGATATGTAAAAATGACTCGATTTTGTAACTTTGACATCAATAATTAACTTTCCGTAGGGTTAGTTATAGTAATCGCAAAAAATCGAAAATGAAAATTTTTATATATCTTTACGTTTCAAAGGTTTTTGATCATTTTGGCACACCTTAGAAAAAATGTATGTGTGTGTATGTGTGCGGATACAAATTTTTGTCGACGATTTTGGAAACACCGACCAACCGATTTGAATAATTCAAAAAACATTCGATTCGTATTGATGAGGAGAGACGCGCTGATTAGTTTTTGGTATAGGCAGGTCTAGCCGTTCCGAAGATACGGGACAAAAAGTGCCAAAGAGGGTAACTCAGTTTTTAAGAGAACGGAGAGTCTGATTTTAATAATTCAAAAAACATTTTACTTACATTGACAAGATAAAGAACTGATTGAATTTTTTGGAAAGCAGGTCCAGTGGTTATAGACTCTCAATAAAAATAAGTTAAAAAAACGTTATGTGGCGGTTAAAAATTTTTATTGGACATATGTACATCAAATTAACAGATATTTTATAGAGATTTTAAATATGTGTACACATTTTGCGTAAATTTTTTTGGGTTCTGTAACAAGACTTTTAATTACGGTACGGGAAGTTTCAGCAACCCCACTAGTTTGGCATGCAATGATAGAGTGTGTCCTGGCGCTAGTTCCTAAGACCTAAGGGCTCGCGTTCTGCCGGAAATATAGAGTGCCCATAGATAGTAGAGAGTGGAGCATGAATATGAACTCCATAGAGATAGATAGATAGTAAATAAATGTGTTGGCACAGAGACATAAAGGTGTCGGCAGAAATATGAGTGTCGATAACTATGAGACATAAAGTGATCAGAGAACTTTAAACACATGAGGTAAAAACGACTCGCTTTTGAAACTTTACCACCAATAATTTCCGCACATATATCAACTTTTTTACCAAAATAATTCCCAAAATCCCTTTCTGTTCTCCATGCACCACCACATACCAAACTCCCTATCATTCCACACATATTCCTATACTATACATATACCATCATCCTCGTTCGCAGTTACTACGTACACGTCTCTCTAGCCTCCACACACACGCACTTACTCCACTCCATGACTCGCACACAACCTTGTCTAGTATAGCCTCTCCGTGAGCCGGGGAACTGTGTGTAGCAGTATGTACTTTCGGCCGTTCGGGCGCCTCGCAGCTCGCAGCACGCCCGCTCTCGAATCGCTCTCGGAGAGCGGTAGACAACGCGCGCAAAGAGCGGTAGAGCGGTGAGCTCGTCGAGAGCGGGAGCGGGAGGCTCACTCGAGCGGCTCACCGTGGCTCGTTCCGGCACGCGGTGGGTACGCCGAGTTTAGAGTGTGTGTTCCAGGATGTGAGGCGTTTTGCACACTGGTTAGAGTTTTTTTTTTGGTGGTTTAATGTTTTGGTCAAATATGAGTTTGGTTGATGTCGAAGAACTTTCTTTTTTGTGCATGGCATCGTGCCTTAAGTCAAATTGCTCGAACTTTCCGTACCGTAATTTAAAGTTTTCAAAAGCTTCAAAATTTTTTGAAAATGGAGAATTTTGAGATTTTTTATAAGGGGCTGTTCAAGTATTACGTAGCACTATAGGCGGGCGGGGGGGGGGTTATTGATTTGCTTATTTTGCTTATTTTTTGCAAGAAATTTGCTTACTTTTTCTGACAAAGGGGAGGGGGGGGGGTAAATAATTGTAATAAATCTGCTTACGTAATACTTGAACGTTCCTTAATGCAGACTTTTGAAATTTTTTTTTTTTTAAATTTTACAATTTTATGAAAATTTTGAATTATTTTCAAAGCAATCGCGATGAGTAACTGTTCTGGAGATAAAATATTAAAGCGCGTAAGCGCTGCGTCGCATTATAACCGATAAACAATGGTACACTCTCTTTAGAAATAATAACAAAATGTGTACTTATTAATAAAATCTCTATAAAATATCTGATAATTTGATGTGCATATATCATATATGTAATGATCATTTTTAACAGCTAAATGACATTTTTTTACTTTTTTTGTTGGAACTCCGAAACCGCTGGACCTACCTTGCCAAACAATTACATAGTTCTTCATTTCATCAATACAAATAAAATGTATTTTGAATTATTCAAATTGGACACTCCGTTCTCCCAAAAACTAATTTAACATTTTTGAAATTTTTTTACCATATTTCCAAAACAGCTTGACCTGCCTTTGCCAAAAACTAATCAGCACGTCTCCCCATCAATACGAAGCGGATGTTTTTTGATTTATTTAAATTGATTGATTCGTGTTACCGAAATCGTCGACGAAAATTTGTATCCAAACATACACACACACACATACATTGTCATCCATTTTATTTAAGGTATGCCAAGAGTTCAGAAACTTTTGAAACGTAAAGATATGTACAAATTTTTATTTTACGGAAGTTGATCAATAATTTCTTTCGTGAAAAAGAAGTTATGTTATCAATGTCAAAATGGAGATTTAGAAACTGAGTTGTAAGTTAACCAGTTTCTATATTTTTTTAAGATCTGTTTAACATTGTTCTAATATATTGCTTTATTAACAATACACATTTGATGGCAACTTTTAATTTTTGATTTTCCAATGATATCCAAATCTAATTATAAAAATGGGATGATTTACGGTTTGTAAATATTTTCTAGAAATTTCTTGCTAGTTTATGGTGTTTTCTGAAAATAGAAAAAAATCTGGCATAATAATAGTTTTTTGTATAAACAACTTTCGGAGCTACTAAAACATTAGAAAATAAACGTTTATAGTTATTCTGCATTAGGCTAAATATTTCCTTAAAGGTACACATTTAACTTTAACTTAACTAAATAACTTCACTAAATATAATTTTACACTTGTTTTTGGCTCATTTAACGGCAACAAAACTTTTGTCTTCTTGGTCAACAATTCTTTGTTTTCTGCTATTTTGATGCCATTGATTTCTAGTTTTGTATTTTGGCCTACTGGATTCATAGCATTCAGGACAACATTAATGGGCCTATTCTTGTATAACAAAGATATGACATGTTATTAGTCTTTCGTGGTAACATAACATGTCACAAATAAGATTAGGCATTCCTGCATTTTGACAAATAATATTTTCTCGAGTCTCAATGTGTTGGTAGTCATAATACTGTCAAAATTCCGAACCTATAGTATTTACACGAGCGTTTCTTTAAATTTTTGGTACTTTCAAAATCTCAGATATAACCTCCAAATAACACAAGTTTCACAATAACATTAGTTTTTTGCATATTTTAAGTGCAACGCACCAGCCCATCCGATTTTAAGCCGCTTAGAGGGCGTCCATAAATCAGGTGATGTTTTTAGGCGGAGCGGGGTTTAACAAAAAATCACGAAATAACAGGTTGGAGGGATGGTATATTTATTTTGACCTGCTTTTTTTTAAATAATTCAAAAAAATATATCACAATTTTTCCTTCTAACTAAAAATACACCTGATGTTTGGTAGAGGAGGAGTGGTAGTTTTAAAAATCACCATCACCAAGGGGGAAGAGGGGTGATTAATGGACATCCCCTTAATGTTATTTAACTACATGTTGCCATATGAAGTAAAACATGTAACCGAGAATAGCTATTACACTTATAGTAACATTTTGAACAAATTAAGTGTGACCTAGCCGTAAGAATTTTAACCGTAAATTGGCGCATAACTATCATAAGTAACGTTTCTTGTTCCCAAAGTTCGTGTATCGTGTGAAGATAGTCTTAAAACACGGGCGTGCGCTGTCTACTAACACAAAAACACAAGACGTGTACGTATAGAAATTTATATCGTTCCTAGAATAGTAGTGTTGGTAAGAGTGCTCACAATCGACAACTTCTATGTAGAAATCGAAGAAAAAATGATTGAAATTTGTGAAAATTTACTTGTTTTGGTAGAAAATTAAAATGATTTTGACTTCATGCAGGAGAGGTTTGTTATCATAAAAAAATAGATTTGCTGATTTTATATTTTCTTCATGTTTCAAGTCATTCTGAATTGAATGAGACAAAATTTTGAAAAAGATAGTGTGTGTGAGTCGATTTTTGACTAGTCCATATTTTTTCAAAAATGGCTGAGCCGATTTCAAAAATTTAAAGGTATTTGATGAAACTAGAGTTCATCAGTTTTGCGAAAAAATCGGTCAAGCTTTTTTTGTAAATGAAAAGAAAGTGTTAAATTTTTGCCGACGTCTACAATCTTAAATTGATTTTAAAAATTCTAAAACTATTTGGAAGGTATTGTAAGTGCTGATTCATTTTTGGTTAAAGAGGTATTTTAGTGTTGAAATTTTAGAAAATCGTTTTTTTTTTTTTCATATTTTTAAAGTTCAACCATTCAAGAATATGTATACGAGAGAGTTTTTCAAAATATGAATCATTTCTGATGATACAATTGTTTGACCATGATAGTCCTCTTCTGTTTCCTTTCTCTTGCAAAATTATTTTCAATACCATCAACACCATTTCCTCGATTTTTCGAGTTCTATCGGGACTTCCACTTGCAATTTTTGGAAAATCTTCTTTATGGACTTTTCTCAAACATATACTAGCCTCATCTCCAAACTTCAATTTTTTGTAGTTACAAAAAAGGAAACATAACCATGCCCACGATTGCAACTCTCCTAGAAAACCGGAATGAATACAAAATTATAATCTAGAATGATAGCGACTGTTTGAAAAAAGACCATCCTCAAACCACATTTTGAGATTCGAATCAGATGAGGGTTTGTACATACTGTGTTTTATAGGTAGCTACTGATTGCAGTTGATGTCTACTCTTAAATGAAATACATTTTTAGAACCTGAAATGGATGAAATGATACGTGCTAAGGAAATTAATTTATTCTATACAATTATAAATATTATAAGTATGTTTGAAAAACAATTGGAAATCGAATTAACAATTTTTAAGTGAAAGCAAAAATTTTATTTTTGAAATAAACACTTGAACATTTTACCTAAATATCTGAATCTCATTTCTTATTGATCAAATTTGATTATGTATACGTATTGGGAAATTGATGCAACTTGCCTTGAGAAAAAATGCTAATTACAACTAGTTATTCTATGGTGGTGCAAATTTTACTTAATATTACTGTTATAAGTTAGTTTTTACAAATTTACAGTAAATTTTACGTCGAACATCGAATGATGTTGTCGATTGTTACTACTCAGACTGATTTACTCTGGCTTAAAGCCGATATGTTGTTCCGTCGACCAGCTCTTTAAATCTCGCAGAACTACCATTCTGTATAGAAATTATATTCAGAATTATAAATTCACTAAAAAGTAGCTAAAATTTGTTAAAAAGATGTTGCAAAATAGATAAAAGCGAGTAAGACTGGTCGTTTGCATATGGATAAATGATTGTTGCAAGTGTAAGTTAGATCTGGCGTTTGGTTTTTGCCTTAAATACTTTCTTTTATGAATTTAAGAACATATCGAATTTTAAATTTTATAAAAAATAGCTAAAATCAATTAAAAGAGGTTGGAAATAGCTTTATCGATTTAATAAAAATCCAAACCAAAGGTCTTGGTTGCGAAGGAATACATTTTGGATACATTTTTTTTGTTTTATATATTTCCTATTAACTCTAGCAAACGCTAATTTTTTTTATAACTAACTAGTATTACTAGCAGCATATTTTTTTATAATAATTTAAATGCAAAATATTATTTTCATTATCTTTTTTATAACCTTTCATAAGAATGCCAATCTTTCATATTTTACAATATTTTGCAAAAATTCAAAGTAATTTCAATATATATTTTCTAAATTTATTGCATTATTAATATTGCAGTATTAATTATCATTATATTATTTCATAATTTATGTACTATTACTATATTATTTATATATTATGAATTTTATAATCAATCATGAAAAAATTACAATATTTAATAGAAATCCAAGTGATATTTATGAAATACAACACAATATAAATTCAATTTTTTGCATCGTGCATTATAATAATTTTACATTTAAAATTATTTTTCTATGTATTTATTTTTTCAGTAGTTTTTACAAGTATAAATTAAAATTTTTATAATACAACATTTTATAAAAATTCAATATATAAGGCGATTATAAAAAATCATTTTTTTGCGAATACAATTTGGGTGAACTTCTTATGCAACATGTATTAATTATATCATTTTTATATTATTTATTGATTTAACAAATGCTAGTATTGAAAGCTTTATAATCGTGTTAAGAAAACTAGTGGTGCATGGCGTCGTGCCTTAAGGAAAATTGCTGGAACTTCCTGCATCGTAATGAAATATTCAAGGAATTTTAAATGTTTTCAGAATGATTATTGCAAATACTGTAACTTTTATTATTCGTATTTTATAAATAAAATGTAAGAGCTTTTGAATTCGACGACGACCTTTATATTAAGTTTATATAAAAACTAAAAAAATAAACAAAACTTGATCTAACGGAGTTAAAATTAAAAGTTTTATCTCATTATTGAAAATTATATAAAATGATTTTTTTTATTTCAAGTATATAAGTGAGCTTTAGAATTTTGTCAAGAATTTAAATTAAAGTATTTTTTGAAACTTAAAAAAAAACTTTTAATTTTGAAATTAAGAAAATGCCTTCCCCATAAACTAATCGTTTCTCTTCATTGTCAACACAAGCAGAATGTCTTTTTGAATAATTCAAATCAGATGCTTAGTTCTCTCAAAAACTATCATTTTTTGCACATTTAGCTCCGTATCTCCGAAACAGCTGGACCTGTCTTTGCCAAAAAATAATCTTCACTTGTCCTCATCATAACGAATTGAATATTTTTCAGATACGGATTCAAATCGGATGCTCCGTTCTCTCAAAAACTTGATTTCTATTTTTTGCAATCTTTGCTTAGTATCTCCGAAACGGCTGGACCTGTCATTGCCAAAAAGTAATCAACACGTCTCCCTATCAATTGGAATCGAATGATACAATTTTTCTAAGGTATGCCAAAATGTTCAGAAACCTTCAAAACGTGAAGATATGCAAAAAATTTCAATTTCGGTTTTTTGGCGATTACAATAACCTATCCTACAGGAAGTTAAAATAAAAACACTCCGATTGTAAATAATTTTTATTAGCTTTGTTTGTATTTGCTATCACTACCAAAACTCATAGTGAAGATTTTAATTCTAATTATTTTCTCATTGTATCTGTATTGATCTTAGCTATATTAGATATACTTAATAAAAAAACTTATAATATAAGAATTAGTAATAAATACGTTATTATAATTATATTCAGCTTGTATTACAACTATTTTTCTACTCCAGCTTTGTTATTTGATTTTTGGCATATGCCTTTGTTATTGAAATTAAAATGTGGGATAAAAGTATACTGGACATACGATCCATTTTTATAAAGTTGAAAATTATTAATTACAAATTAAATCATTTTTACAGAATTACTGCTGATTTCAGGAATAAGTACAAACCTAATCCTGATAAAAGCTTGTAATATCTGAGCACATTGTTGTAAAAATGTATATATATAATGATGAAAGATGAAAAATATTAAATCGTGAACATGACGTTTAATAAACTAACTATATATATATATATATATATATATATATATATATATATCCATTTCATATACAATATGGTATATTCGAAATGTATGTTAAGGCCACAGTAAGTTTCGCACGCCTACAGCAATGAAAGTCTGTCGTCTGTTGTACTCATGTAATGTACATACACCATATACAAGCTATTGAAGTCATAATGTTATACTTTTGTTTCCACTTATTAAATAATTCATAATAATTTTGGCCTAGGAACAACAGACCAAAGCCAATTATTATTAATATTAAATATATTAGCAAGAGTTTCTGTCGCACGAAAATTTCGCCACGGTGGAGACAGTAATGAATAATTTTATGCAACTTATTACTTTTTACAAAGTATTTTATTTTTGTTTTTCGAAGTTTGTTTAGAAGCCAATATTTGGCTAAAATAGAAAATTTGTGATAATGCTGTGTTAAGAGTAAGGTGACGATTTGTCCCGGATTTAGATCTTTTGTCCCGGATTGTCCCGGTTTTACGAAAATTAAGATTAAAATTAACAAAAATTATGAAAATAAACAAACGAGTGCTAATTTTTATAAATTAATTAAGAAAATTGAATAGAGTTTTATACAAGGATTAAAATCAAAAAAAACATATAAAAATAAAAGTCTGCAATTTTGATTGATAAAAAATGACTCATATAAACAACTTGTTTTATTGTATCATTAAATTGCAGTTGTTATTTAAAAGACCCCCCCCCCATTCCAGTTTAGCATAACTAAAAGTTGCCATATTTAATAAAATATGCTCACCTTATTTAAGGGTCTGTATTCGCATGAGTTGGTAGTAACGAGTTGTCAAAAAGCCATCAGGCGATGACGCGCCTTATAAAAACATATTTCAAATTTAAAAAAATCCACAAACTTTAGATTTACCATAGTGACAAAAATGTCAATATAAAGCAGAAAGGACACCTGACACAAATTTTGTGATTTACCCACTGCAACGCATGCCACATATAATTGTTTATTAGCGATATAGATGTCGTTAACATATGGATAGAATAACAAAAGTATAATGTATATGTATGAGTACATTATATATGGTGAGAGACAAATAGTGACATATAGGGCTGATTATTATAAATAGTGCAAATAGAGACAATAAACGAGTAATTAAAAATGAGGTGTGTTAATAGAGTCGAGCGAAGTTAACAATGTTATATATTTTTTATAAAACTGGAAATTGCTAGAGCTTGCCTTTAGTCATTTGTAGTATCTTTTAGCAACTATAGCTGCGTGGGCTATAGCTGGATGGGTGTTCCAATGATCAATACTAGCCGTGCTATACTAGAGCTCCTGCATTCAGCTATGGCCTATAGAATTTCTATGCAGTATATATATATATATTAGGGTGGTCCTTAAAATGGTCATTTTCGAATTTCCTTGCTCCCAGGGGCTCAAATGGTTCCAAATAGATAAAAAACAATTCTCTGAAAGTTTCAGCTCTTAATATTAACGTTTAGATAGAGCGCAATTCAATCAAAGTTTGTATGGAAAGAGCATGGAAAAAATTTTGAAAATTAAAAAAAAATGTTTTAGGTTTAACTTAACGACAAATGAATGAGTTTTATTCATTCATTTGTTCACTAAATTACATCTAAAAAACATTTTTAAAATTTTTGAAAATTTTTTCATGCTATCTCCATACAAAACTTTGATTGAATTGCGCTCTATCTAAACGTTAATATTAAGAGCTAAAACTTTCAGAGAATTGTTTTTTATCTATTTGGAACCATTTGAGCCCCTGGGAGCAAGGAAATTCAAAAATGACCATTTTAAGGACCACCCTAATATATATATATATATATATATATATATATATATATACTAGCTGACGTGGCTTAGCTATGAAAATATTTCTAGGGATTTTTTAGTATGTGTTATATAAGTGAAAGAGGCTGCTAACTCATATTATATGTATGGTTTGCCCACTGCAAAGCATGTCACATATAAATATTTCTTAAGTTTATTAATAGTCATTGCAAGTGCCAGTCTAATCTGAAACTGAATTCTCTTGAATTGAGTTTGTACATTTGAGTTACAGGTTTTGATATAATATAACCGAGTTTTTCATTAATTCGTAAATTATTGAATTTAATCATTTATTTTTGATTCATGTTATGGCATGTCTAGCAAATCGAGTGATTCAAAAACTCTAAACTTCAAAAATACTAAAATCTCATTCGTGATAATCCTGAGAATTAGAGATTATGCAAGAATCGATGGTAGCCTTTCCATCGTCAATATCTATGAATTGTTTTGAAATTGTTTCAACGAATAGAGCGGATAAATTTAAAGTTTTCCATAAGCTCAAAAAAACTTGATCAAAATTTGGTGGAAAACGTTCACAAAAAAGATGACAATTGATAGTTTATTGAGCTGTATGACAAATTAATAGGCTACTAAAATGACTACTATGAATTAGAGATTTGTGAAGGGTGAAGGGTGAAGATTTAGAGCTATATGTATTTTGCAATTACGCATTAACAAAATTAAAATTATAAAATTGATCCAATTTTTTTCAAAAAGTATTAGGGTTGAGCAATCCTTGGTAAAAATTGTTTTTCGAACTGAAACTTAAACTTTTTCATAATCTCAAGAAAATTTAGGGAAAACATTAACTGATTGAAAGCGGTGTGAAAAGTACTTCGATTACTAAAATGACTTTGGAAAAATTGGGAGTTGTGGTGAAATTAAAAATAAATGAAAATCAAAAGCAAATTGGTCTCAAAATTAAAAAAAAGTGTTAGCTTCGGACAACCCTTTTTTAAGTAAAATTTAAGTTTCTTCATAAACTCAAAAAAATGTGGACTCAAATTAATTTAAAAAACATTCATTGACTGAAACTGGAAGTAAACTGGTTTGATTCCTAAAATGAGTTTAACAAAATATGCATTTATGGTAGGAAGGTCTTCATAAAAAATATTCGTCTTTTGTAAGTAAAATATAACGTTTTTTATAAGTTCATAAAAATCTGATTAGTAACTTGTTGAAAAGAATTACTATTACGAAATAGGGATTTGTGGTAGAAGGGTAAAAATTTAGGATTGTATGTGTTTTTTATTCACAAATTACAAAAAAATAAAATAAAAGAAATTGGTCGAAAAACTATTAAAGATCTTAAGAGTGGCCATCTATTACTACTTGGCGGTATGAAAAATAGATGTTGGCCGATGTAATAAAAATCGGTCAAACCGTTTCTGAGGAGCTTTTAATACATAGATATATTAAATCCATAAAGTCGAATATTAAGTCCATGGTCGAAGACCATAGCTCTATTGTCTGTGCAAACGCATTTTAACTTCTTCTACATTTTTGTGAAACAAAATTCTCATTAATTTTTCTATTTAGAAAAAAGCAAAATAATTGATGATTATTGACTGGTCAGTTGTTTCAATGTTAGTGCAAAATTATGTGCTGTGTATACATTTTTTTATGTATGATACCATGTTCAATATCCACTGTGATGGTGACATCAAATTGTATGTCTGAAGATTATTTTATAAACCTTTTTTTTATTTGATGTATAGCCCTTAAAGAACTTACTCATAGATATCTATATAGCTAAATTTTATTCGCGTATTAAGTTCATTATATAGAATCTTTTTTACAAATTCTACTAGCAATGTTCCAAATACATTCATGTACCCGATTATTTCCATTAATGAAAACATTCAAATAGTCACTTGTCAAAACTGTCAATCAATAAATACACATCAATCGTACATTTGCTGTTCCGTTATTAAGAAGCCAAAGAATTTATTGCCGATGTAATAATAATAATAATAATAATAAACGACATAGTTTTCATATAACGAATGCATAAGCGTATGTATGTTTGAACTGTGACGCTTATTATTATTATTATATTGTCAATCTAGAATTTTATGGCCATCGGAAGTGTATTGGCGCCATCGCACATGAGTTATGTTATTTATAAAGACTTGAAAACAGATAAGGACTTTAGAAAAAGTCAGTTAATTAGAGTTGAAAGTTAGAAAAATCTAGTTTTTAACTTCCCATAGGGTAAGTTATAGTAATCGCAAAAAAAAATGAAATTTTTTAATATCCTCAAGTTTCCTTCTGGACGTTTTGGCATATCATAAAAAAAATTGATATACGTATGTGTAAATTGTACAGATAAAATTTTCGACGATTTCAAGAACACGGATGAACCGATTTGAGTTATTCAAAATGCATACGGAGCAAAGAGCACAACAAATGACAGGTTTTGAGAGAACGGAGCGTCTGATTGGAATAATTTCAGAATCATTTTGCTTGAATTTAAGAAATGAAGAAGATTAAATTAATCATATTTTCAGTCTGATATATTTCAAATAATTAAATAAACACATACTAGATGTATGTGTTCAATCATTCTGAAAATATGATCAATTTAATCTTCACATCAATTTTGCATAGATTGCATAGATTGCATAGATTTAATTTAAACTTATACTTTTTGAAAACTCGAGACTAATCCGGGACTAAAAATCTAAATCCGGGACAAATATTGCGTTTAGAAAAACCCGGGAATCGAGGTGAAAATCCGGGACTGCCCCGGCCAAAAATGATCAAATATGCAAATTAAACTATCAGATGTTTTATAGATATTTTATTAATAAGAACAAATTTTGTTTACATTTCTGTGGGTTCCGTACCTATGTTCATCCGTTTGACCATGACAGGGCGATTACCTCTCTAAAACAGTAATGCAAAGCGATTGCTTTGAAAAAAAAATCGAAATTTTCAAAAAATTAATTTTTCCAAAGTTTTCAAAAAATTTTAGTCTTTCAAAAATTTTAGTTTTGGGAAGTTTCAGAAATTTGCCTTAAGGCACAATGCCATGCACCACTATTTTTAAAACAATTTTTCTTGATGTTGATCAAGAAAAAAACGGTCCTGTTTTTTCCACCATGCCAGATATAGTCATTGCTCAATTGACCCGCATGGTTCAATTAAAACTCCAGACGATTTTAATATTTGGCAAGTGACGTAATAAACATCATATTATCTGTACTAAAAACTAAGGGGTCAAATCTCCAATAAAATAGAAATATTATGGTAATACTATGTTACGGGTCTATCTTCGTATGAATTAGTAGTAACAAACTATGTATATGCTGTGCCATCAGAAGTTTTACACATACAACTTGACATCAGGTACGTGTTATCAAAGAGACATCAGACGTTGCACTTGTGATAAAATTGTTATGTGACGTTTGTGCATTTTGGAGGTTATATTTCATGTTTGCAATGCCTGATCCAACAACAAATATATAGATTTTTGACAATTTGTTACTACCAACTTATACAAAGATTTCTATTTTATCTACAGCTTCGATTTTGGGTAGTACAGCGTTTTAACGATTTTTATAATTGTGTTTCATATATTTTCAGGGAACTATTTGTATATATTATTCGATCGTTCAAAAGTCTATCCCGTGTCGAAATTTGTAGATAAATATAATGATAAACAAACTTCATTATTATATTTGCACCCGCATCGGCTTATCAGGCAGAATTATGTTAAAATTCTCTCTACATCGTTGTACAACGCCGTTAATACGAAAACAAAATAGTAGATCAATAGTCGGAGAGCTGAATAATATAAATATTATATTAGATTTATAAACTAGTGGTGCAAAGCATCGTGCTTTAAGGCAAATTGCTGGAACTTTCCGTAATAAAAATTAAAAATTTAGAAAAAGGTGAAATTTTTTGAAATCTTGTGAAATTAGATTTTTTTTAAGTTTTTGATTTTAATGATATTTAGAATTTTTTTTATGAGTTAAAAAAATATTTTTTTTAATTTCGAAATTCTGAAAATTTTGAAAAATTTGACATTTAAGAAAAATTTGAAATTTGTCCAAAATTTGGAAAATTTTGAAATTGGTGAAAAAATTCGTTACGTTTTTAGAAACCACTTTAAAATCAAAATTTGAAAAATTAATTGAAATTATAAATTGTTCAAATTTTTGTGAAAACCCGTTAAAATGTTAAATCTTTCTAATATTTGTATTTTTTTTAAATAACTCATATTTTTTGACAACATTGTCATTTTTTGAAAATTTCTGGAAAATTCCTTTCTAAAAGTTAAGTCATTTTGTCAATATAAGGAAAATGTTTTTTGAGTCTTTCAAATCTGATTCTCCGTTCTCTCATAAACTTAATTAGACTCTTGGCACTTATTGGTCAGTATCTCCAAAACGACTCAACCTGCCTTTATCAAAAACGTCCTCTCATCAATAAAAATCGAATGTATTCTGAATCATTCAAATCGGTTGATCTGTGCTCTCAAAATCGTCGATAAAAAATTGTACCCGCACGTACATACACACCTGCATCCATTTATTCCAAAGTATGCCAAAATGTTCAGAAACATTTGAAAAAGATATATGCAAAAATTTGTATTTTCAATTTTTTGCGATTACTCAAACTTACCTGAAACCTGAAACTGAAATTTTTGACAATTTTGAAATGTTTGACATTTTTGAAAAATTGAAGTTTATTGAAAAATTTAAATTTATTGAAAAATTGAAATTTAATTCAATTAATGACATTTTGACAATTTTGGTTAAAATTAGAAGGCTAAAAGAAATTCATTTTTTATTATTATACGTTTCGACACGTGATGTGTGTCATCATTTAGTAAATCTAAAATATAATTCGACGATGGAATAATAAAGAAACAATATGTATAGCATTGAAATATACATAACAATATTTACATTTGTTGTAATATTGTATTTTAGATTCACTGAATGATGACACACATCAAGTGCCGAAACGTGAAATAATAAAAAAAAAATTCAAATAAAAATATATTTAGTTAACATGTATTTATTTGTCTTTAATTAATTAATTTCTTTATTTTCAGCAGAAATATAATTGTAAAAGGTACTTGAAAAATTTTCAAAACCAAAGTCAAAAACTTACTATTACTTACTAAACCAAAGGATATAGGATGCCACAATTCAAAACAAGTAGATAAAAACTATTAAAATGTTCGAGAACAAAAAAGTAGTAAAGTGAACATTTTTGTGAACCAAAAAACGTGTTTTGTGTGAAGATGCCAAAGACAAAATGAGTCTCTATGTATTTTATCGTTAGGAGTGATGATTCAGTTGACCAGAAAAACATTATTGCAAAAATCCATTCAATTTCCATGAGTGATGAACAATATATTTAAAAAGTGAAGTCAAAAGATTTACAAGAACCAACCCTAAAAGTGAAAATGCTCAAGAAAAACGCATCTCTATTTATATATTTCGTCGTTAGTAGTGATTTTGTTGATCAGAAGAACATTATTATAAAAATTCATCCAAGTTCCATTAGTATTTTTAAAAATACAAATTTTCGTTTGTGATAAAATAATTTACCTCATAGTGATCGTTTTTTGTGCGATTTTTTCATCCGAGTTTATTCATATTATTTTAGTGTTTGTGTGTGTAGTGTTTTATTAAGGCCTTTATATATTATTTTAGTGCAGTGATAGTGTCTTGTTCTTGGTTCCTGGTACCTGGTGCCTGGTTCCTGGTAAGCTCTCTTCTGGAAATCACGAGGTAAAACATACATATTTTTTAGAACAAATTAATATTTCGTAATTAATTAAAAAATTTACCAATTTTTTCTTCATTTTTTAGACAACAAATTGGTAATCGGGATGTTCCAGAAGAATCGGTGATTTTAAACAAAGGTCAGTGCATTTTTAATCTTAGGCATGATTTCTAAGGGTGCGGTCACACGTCTCGTTGAGATTTCGCAAAAATAGATTTTGAAATAGAATTTTATCAAATTCTCTTGATTTTTTAAGATATTTTCGATCTTCATTATTATTGCTCGATTTTATCCAAATTTTTCGCATTCTGTTAATATTCTTCAAATTTTGTCGTTTTTCAGCAAACATTATCATATATTTTATTCTAAATATTCTAATCTGTTATTTTTTTTATTTACTTTACTATTAGTTACAGCAACTTGCCATTAGGCATAATTTGATACACATACACCAATTTTAAAAGTTTTTGAGAATTCTCTTCGATGACGAACCATTATTCTATAGTTGAAAAATTTATTGGTGACCCTGCAAAAACCAAAAACTTATTATTTAAATTTTGGAGAATGTAAGTTAACCTTTTTACAATTTATAGTACCCTTGTTTTATATAAATTAATAAGTTAGTTAATTAAATAGATTTTTGATTAAAGCACAGTTTCTCAAAATGTTTTTACAAAGTTATCAATAAATTGTACTAATATCGATAATTTTGTGCCATAGATAGGTCGAACCTTAATCTACAAGTTATAGTTGAGAATTTACTGAATAATTTATTGAAGTTATATAATAATATTTATTTATATCGTGACCGTACCCTTTACTAATTCACAAATTTCTTTCAGCCTAATAAAACAAAAAGTTTTTAAAATAGAAGTGAGTGCAGTGTAGTAACAAAATTCGCGTACATTAATTAATTATTAAAACAAAAGTGATGATTAAATCATTTTTGCATAATTTCCGCGTAAAATGAGAAGTGTCTGTGTGTGTGTTTGTAAAAAAACTTGACTTTGTGCAATTTTGCGAAGAAATGCTGATATCTATGTTGGTTGAGGTAAGAACAAGTAGATGCATTAGATTGTATTTAATTTATAGGTGATTTTTTTTTCTAAATCACCAACGTGTGTTCTTTTTTATTTTAATAAATAACAGAGGCGAATTTCGGGCCAGAATAAATTTTTGAACCCTTTGGAAACGTTCTGAAAAAATACACAAAGAATTATTTAAATGTAAAATTTATATAAAAAATAGAGTAACTAAAATTGATAAAAGTATATTGATTTGTTGTGTTAAATTCAGATTTTTCATTAATTATAAAAGACGTATTTAGAGTTTAGTTAAGTATGAAATATAGTAGATTTTTAAGGACTTTATGAATATCTTGAAACGAGAAAACATTTTAAAATAATTACTTACAAAAAATGCATCTTAATTTGTACCACCAATATGTATAAAATATGCATAAATCACTGAAAGCAAGTTAAAAAAAATGATTATGATTTAAAAACTAAAATATTTTGGGAAACTTTTCAGGAAGAACTATCTGATTATCTATTTTATATTTTGATTAATGGTTTCGTTCTTCACATTATATTATAATTCTAGTGTTTTTTTGTAAAATATTTGTATCTTTTACTACTAGCTCTCCGATTTTAATAAAAATAATATTCAACCAAAGCTTAATTTATTATATATTGCGAAACTCTAAATCAAACATGCCGATGTTATTTTTGCAATAAATTACAAAGGATTAATTACGGATATGTCAAATTGTGAATTTATATATTCTTAGCATTAAATTTTAACATATATTTTGTCGAATTTTTTATTACTAAATTTTAAATAAATATTTAACATTTTTTGTGTCCTATATATTTTTTTCTGTAGTACATCTCAACTTAGTATTTTAACAAATAATATTTAACTATCCTTTTTTAGGATAATGTTTTGATAATATGAAAAAAATATAAATTTAGTCAAAAAATTTAATTTGAGCAGATTATGCAGGGGGTCTCAAAAATTAGCATGTAACCATGCCTTGATTTTAGTCCTCTAAATAATTTCAAGAAAAAATGAATTGATCTAGAATAAAGTCGCTTTCGTTTTGTCGAACTGCGGACAAGTCTGGGGAGAAAATACAACTTATTTTTATATTCTCGATTTTTTTGCATAGTTTTATTGCCAATTAAAATAATATACATTTTTTAAGACAATATGTTGGGTGTAAATGCATTTAAGAGATTATCTCCTATAAGATATTTTTTTTTTTAATTTTTTCACATTTTATTTAAGATCGTATGGTAATTTTTTTCAATCTTCGAGTGGGATATTCCTCGCTTAAAACTTTTAAATATATTTGGGTGACCTGGTAGTTTTGAACAAAAAAATAGTGCAAATCGGAATATAAGGATGTTCTAAAGTAGTTCATACTAAAGACAAATCTATATATAAGACTCTTTACAAAATTCAAAAAAATTGGTCCAGTAGAGAAATCATAGAGGAAAAATTTCCAAAAATAATTTAAATTGTTTTCAATCCTCGATCTAGACCAGAATACGTCTTTAACGCTAGCCTCAAAATATTCTAAACTATTTGACATTTTAAAAATCATTTGGCTTTTTCTTCAAAAATTCCATTTTAAATAGAAAATTGGTCACTGCTTCAGTCGCATGTCGAATATACTCGTTTATACACAAAACTTTGCCACTTTTCCATGACGAGTCTATTCGTCAAACACAGTTAACTGGTTAAAGAAATAAGTTTTTGATATTTTAGTTGTTCAAACGATAAAAATTATTAAAAACGATAACAGTTATTAGAATCACATGATTAACCACAATTAACTACCAGTAAGTAGTTGAAGATAGGCTTGCTTAGGGGGCGTCCATTAATCACGTGAGCAAGTTTTTAAGGATTTCTGAACCATCCGTACCCTTTAGTGATATTCAAAATTACCCCCCCCCCACCTCCATCAACTAACATCACGTGTATTTTTAGTTACGTGAAGAAACTGTACAATTTTTTTTTTTGAAAATGAATAATTTTTTTTAAAAAAATTAGCTAAAAAATAAATACGCGTGATATCTTACTAAATCCCTCGCTCACCCGCGTGATATTTCGTGATTTTTTGTCAGACCACCCCTCCCTCTAAAAACCTCACGTGATTAATGGACGCTCTCTAAGTAGTTGGAGGTAGACTTGATTATAGGATTTATTGTCAAATCCTGAAAATACTAAATACTCTATAAGTCTTACTTCAAAATATTTCTCTGAATTTATATATGATAAAATCAAATTATTCCAACAAAACGGTGTCGATTTAGTATTTTCCATCCGCGGTTAGCCGTTTGTTTGTTTGCTGGTGTGGCCTGGTGGGCGAATAGTCGAATAGTCGAATACCGAATACCGAATACCAGAAATGGAAAATTTGATATATCGGTCCGCATTATAATCGGACGGCATTCCTGAACGGAAATCGGAAGATCGCGACTGCCGATACTCGATATATCATCAGTGTTGGCGATATTTATGCGATCTAGTTACAAAACAACCTCTAACCAGTTAACAAACAAACAAACATATGCAACAAACCGAACCGAAACGAACCGAACTGAACCGCATAACCGAATTGCCGTTACGTGGCTTTGAAGGAAACATACAGGTAGGAATATGTGAAATTCGGGGTAATTTTAGAACATTGCATTTTTTAACTTCCCGTAGTTATAGTTACAGTAATAAGCCAAAAATCGAAAATAAAATTTTTGCATATCTTCACGTTTCAGGTGTTTCTGAACATTTTGGCATACCTTAGAAAAAATGATGTGGGTAAGTGTGTGTGCCTGTTTTGTGTAACCACGTTTTCGGTCGCAGCGATCGACCGATTTGAATGGGTCAAAAAACATTCGATTCCTATCGGTGGGGAGATGTGCTGATTAGTTTGTGGCAAAGTCAGGTCCAGCCGTTATGGAGATACGGAGCAAATAGTGCAGAAAATAGTAATCGAGTTTTTGAGAGAACGGAGCATCAGATTTGAATGATCCAAAAAACATTCAATTTGTAATGATTGAGAGAAGTGGCGATTAGTTTTTGGAAAAGGCAGGTCCAGCCATTTCAAAGATACAGAGCTAAATGTTAAAAAAATGACAGTTTTTGAGAGAACTAAGCACCAGATTTGAATGATTCTAGAAACTTTTTGCTTGTGTTTACAAAACAATGGTTTTTGGGAAAAAAATGATTTCAATTTTTTTTTTCAAAAAAATATTTTTGTGTACCGAAAATAATTCAGATTTTGATTTTAATTCGGACTAAAGTTTTAAAGTTCACTTATATACTTTAAATAATAAATTTTAAGTTTGTAATTCAGTTTAAAACATTTCTATAAATATTGAACAATGTTACAGTTTTTATATCAATCTAATTTATTTGAAAACATTTAATATTCCTCGAACATTTTGTTACGGTACGAGAGGATATCAAGCAGTATGATTCAAATATAATCTCAAATTAAAATAGCCTTTTGTAGGAATTTTACTCTAGTGTCTTCAAACAATATTTCTAAAATCTACTAAACATTTCTATGTAAATCGTACATTTTTACTATCCTGCAAATATCTACCAAAAAAGTTAAGTCTAAATTGTATTTCTTCTTTTATTTTCTCTTGTAAAAGAATTTTTCCAATATGTCAAGTATAAATAAAAAGTAAGTCTTATTATTTTTCTTTATAATCTTTTCTTTCCGAAGGAAAAGTTTGTTTTCATGAAAAAAAACGTTTTATGTTTCCTCGACGTTACAAGTCATTCTGAATCGAATGAGACCAAATTGGGAAAAAGTTTGTGTGCTTGTTCATGTGAGCAGATCATTGATCTTTCCCAAAAATGGCTGGATCGATTTCAAAAATTTAAAAGCTGAAACTCGGTAAAAACAAGCGTTGATTAGTTTTGCGATAGATTCGCCAAACCGTTTCTTAAAAATTATAAAATCGAAATATGTATTTTTTTGCAGTGAAAATTTATGACAAAAAATATTTCCTGTAGCAATTTTTCCTCAAACATTTCCCTATTGTGTATTTTTGATTTATAATTCAATCACTTATTGTCCATTGTTCGTCAATTGCAAACGGCGTCGGCGGATTATATGTTATTTGTAAGTTATTGTACATTGTTTCGAATATTTATTATTAAACTTACAGTTAGACTGACTAAGACCGAAAGAATTTTACGAAACATACAAATTGCGAGAGGATTGATGAAATGACTTTTGGTAACATTTGAATACATCATGGGATAAAAAAACTAATAAAAATTAAGCAAAAATGTAAGAAAATTCGAAACTAGATTTGTAGATGTCTGTAACCCTCCACTTTACTAAATCCTTTACCACGTGAATCGTCCATTCCTCATCTTGAAAATAAAAATCCCGTTCGTCATAAATCCATATATGACCATATACGCGAACGAACTATGTTAATATCGCGGACATAAAAAATAAAAGCATATAAACGCAAAACGGGCCATGAGCACTTTACGATCACTAAAACCTATCTAATAAACACACGTATAAAAGTTGCATAAAGAACGATTTTTATTTTTCAAAAACATTTCTTCCAGAAATGAAATAGATGGGAAGGCGGATGGACAGAAAAATTGATCCAGAAAATAGAACTTCTATTTAACTTCCCGTGGGTGTGAGTTATAGTAATCGTACAAAAATCGAAATTGAAATTTTCTGCATATTTTTACGTTTCAAAGGTTTCTGAACATTTTGGCATACCTGAGACATAATGGATGTGTGTATATATGTACGTATGGATACAAGTTT
>NW_020539726.1:33072781-33092542 GCF_003426905.1 Ctenocephalides felis | reverse complement strand
TATCATCGACGTACATGACACGCGTGGGTATTGGACGTAATTGGATTTTGGGAGTATCCTAAAAAAATTGTAAACTAGCTGTAAGTAGCCTTTTACCTAAGTAAGTTGCATGGTTTTTTGTGATACGTATACATAATCAACTTGATCAATAAGAATTGAGATTTAGATATTAAGGTGGAATGTTCAACTGTTTATTTCGAGAATAAATTTCTATTATTTTTCCAATGAACAACTAGTTCGTATTGGTATTTTGCCTTGAGGCAAGTTACATAAACTTCCCGATATGTTTAAATAATCGACTTAGTCAATGAAAAATAATTAATTTATGAGTGATTAAAAGTATTCCGAGTGGATTTATTACACATAATTGAAAACGAACGAACACGTTAACTCGGAGTATTTTCAAAAAGCAAATTATCAAAAATCAAACAATTTTTTAATTGAACCAGTTTCCGTAGGACTTTAATGGTTTAGTCAGTCATGACCCCCCCTGAACTTGTCCTAAGACTTAGATAGAACACTCATTCAGTAATAAAATTACTTCATAATGATTTTATTTATATATTTTGTTACCAAACACATTCTATAAATTCAATATGTAACTTATTATAGACAACGACGGAGTCAAAGGCTCCTAAAATTTAAGATTTTTCTAATTGTATTGCGAATATATGTTCTATACATAATTTAATTATGTGACCCCCCCCCCCCTGAACCCAAAGCTGGATCCACCATTGGGTTTAGTATATTCATTAAGACCAAGTACTCTATCGTTTATACCAAGTATATAGTCTAATTTTAATTTTAAAAAGTCAAAAACTACTTATTCTCTCAAAAATGTTACGAAATGTTAAATACAGATTTATAGACAATTTTATCTACTTTTTAACTATATATTACAAAGCACAAAATACACACAACATTTTAACAAAATAATGCTAAATATACAAAATGTACCCGAGTGTTAATAACTCGAAACTAAAATTTTAATTTTACATATTCTTCATATTCAATTTTGTCTAAAAACTTTTTAAACGTTATATACAGATTTATAGATAATTTTATAAGATTTTTAATGATGTACATACTTGTTTGAAGAAATTATTAACAAAATCAATAAAAATATAAAAAATGTAACCAGCAGACATCATGGTTTACCAAAAGTAACGTCACTATTTAATTTTAAAGTTTAACCAATTATTTTAATATAATTTTGTTCCAAATGTTTCAAATTGTTATATACAGATCTCAAACTTTGATGAATTTTTAAAATTAAACTACCTGTCGTAAGGCAGTAATATTTCAGTAAGTTCTATAAGACCATGATATATATCGCCGAAAAAACTTCCATTAAAATCGGCTTAAATTTTTCTTTCAACAGTTAATTACAAGAAAACGGATGGTAGATTTTCACCTAAAACTAATCAGTATCATTCCCAACTAATATCTTTCGAACAGTTTTTGATTTTTTTAATCGGTTCGGTAGGATGAGCTTACATGTGGAAGTTTAAAAGTTACTTTTTTTTTTTAAATTACAAAGAAACGGTTCGGCCGATCGTCGCACAAAACTGAGAAGCTAGTCTTCATTGAGATACATTGAATGACTTTAAAATTTTGGAATCGGTCAAGCCGTTATTGAGAAAACGTCGATTTACGGCAATAAATCTGTTCACATACACACACACACACATCCTTTTTCCAAATTTGGTCTCATTCGATTTAGAATGGCTTGAAACGTCGAGGAAACATAAAATTTGCTAATCGGATTTTTTTATGAAAATATAAACTTCTCCTTCGGGAAGTTAATTAATATTTAAAAACTAAAGAACTATTTCATAATATATAATAAAATGCTATATAATATTAATAAAATGCTATTTCTATCATGTTTACATGAACGCAATAATCTTCTTAGAATTTAAAATTGTTTTTCTCGATCCATCATAAAGTATGATAATTTAAAATGAATTATTTACTAAGCAAAATCGACTTTATTCGAATAATTGCAATTACATGCAATTCTCTTTGGGTCTAGAGTAGAGTTAGAGTAGTGTAATATCCGACATTAATTTCTCCTATTACGCCACTCGAATGGATTGCACTTGAAGAATCGTCATATCGCACTCTTACTATACACTCTACGATGAACTTTAGAGCTTGAGCTTTTTGGTAGACGAAGAGCTGGTAGGATCGAGAAATAAAACTAGCTGTAAGTGGAATTCTGTCTTAAGGCAATTAAGGCATCGTGCCTTAAGGCAAATTGCTGGAACTTCCCGTACCAAAAATTATTAATTTTTTAAAAACGATTAACATTTTTGAAAAAAATGTACTTTGAAAAAATGAGATTTTTGAGAAACTATATATATGGACAAAAAATTACTTTTTTCTGAAAAAAAAATTAAAAAATAAACTTTATTTTGACATATTGTAGAAAATCTGAACTTTTTTTTTCAAAGCAATCGTACTGATTTAACTGCATAGGGATAAAATATAAAGCGCGTAAGCGCCGCGTCGCTGTCTAACGCAAAAGCATTGGTACGGAACCCATAGGAATGTTAACAAAATGTATACTTATTGTTAAAATCTCTATAAAATATCTGATAATTTGATGTGCATATGTCTAATGATCATTTTTGACCGCCAAATGGCTAATTTTTTTACATTTTCCTCGATATCTCCGAAACCGCTTGACCTACCTTTATGAAAATTTTATCGATTCTTCATCTTGTCAATACAAGTGAAATGTTTTTTGAATTATTTAAATCGGACGCTCCGTTCTCTTAAAAACTGAGTTACCGTTTTCGGCACTTTTTGCCCCGTATCTTCGGAACGGCTAGACCTGCCTTCGCCAAAAACTAATCAGCACGTCTCCTTATCAATAGGAATCGAATGTTTTTTAACTTCCCGTAGGGCAAGTTATAGTAATCGCAAAAAAATCGAAAATGAAAATTTTTATATATCTTTACGTTTCAGAGGTTTCTGAATATTTTGGCATACCTTAGAAAAAATGGATGTATGTGTGTGTGTGTGTGTGTGTGTATGTGTGTGTGTATGTGTGTGTGTATGTGTGTGTGTATGTGTGTGTGTATGTATGTACGTGTGTGTATGTATGTGCGGATACAAATTTTCGTCGACGATTTCGGGAACACGGATCAACCGATTTGAATAATTCAAAAAACATTCAATTCGTATTGATAAGGAGACGTGCTGATTAGTTTTTGGCGGAGGCAGGTCTAGCCGTTCCGAAGATACGGGGCAAAAAGTGCCGAAAACGGTAACTCAGTTTTTAAGAGAACGGAGCGTCCGATTTAAATAATTCAAGAAACATTTCACTTGTATTGACAAGATGAAGAATCGATAAAATTTTCATAAAGGTAGGTCTAGCGGTTTCGGAGATATGGAGGAAAAAGTAAAAAAAATAGCCATTTGGCGGTCAAAAATGATCATTAGACATATGCACATCAAATTATCAGATATTTTATAGAGATTTTAACAATAAGTATACATTTGTTAACATTCCCATGGGTTCCGTACCAATGCTTATGCGTTAGACAGCGACGCGGCGCTTACGCGCTTTATATTTTGTCCCTATGCAGTTAAATCAGTACGATTGCTTTGAAAAAAAAGTTCAGATCTTCCACAATATGTCAAAATAAAAAAAAAAAAATTTTTTTTCAAAAAAAAAAAAAAATTAAAAAAAAATTTTTTTTTTTTTAAATATTTTTTTTTCAAAAAAAGTAATTTTTTGTCCATATATATAGTTTTCTCAAAAATCTTATTTTTTTTTCAAAGTACATTTTTTTTCAAAAATGTTAATCGTTTTTAAAAAATTAATAATTTTTGGTACGGGAAGTTTCAGCAATTTGCCTTAAGGCACGATGCCTTAATTGCCTTAATTGCCTTAAGACAGAATTCCACTTACAGCTAGTTGAATTATTCAAATCGGTTGATCCGTGTTCCCGAAATCGTCGACGAAAATTTGTATCCGCACGTACATACACACACGTACATACATACATACATACACACACACACACACACACACATACATCCATTTTTTCTAAGGTATGCCAAAATGTTCAGAAACCTCTGAAACCTAAAGATATATAAAAATTTTCATTTTCGATTTTTTTGCGATTACTATAACTTGCCCTACGGGAAGTTAATAATTAAGACGGTACTCACACCGACCAGACCAGACCAGGACATTTTAGAAATACGAAATAGACACGTATTTCAGAATTTTGCTGAAAAAAATTTTTTACGTAAATATTTACTGTTGAAATATGGAGGATTTGCTCAATTTCTATGAATATCCTCTGCGTTGAATTAAAAATCTCCAGTTATGTTGATCGGATCCGTATTATATTTATATTATGTTACTCAATTGAAGTCAACTCTGCAATAATGAAAAAATATGTTTTTTGCAACTTTTGCTAAGGTTTTACTACTCTTCCCCAACTAAATAGTTTACCATGGCGTTTATATTTTGCATTATTGAATTCACCTGAATCATGAATATAATATTTAGTTGAATTGTTTTTAATAACTATCTAGCTCTCTATCTATATAACGAAGCTTTCGAGCTTTCGAGCTCACTCCTACAAGCTTTTGCACTTGAACGGCGCGACGGTGTCGCATCACGCGAGTGTTTCATCTAACAAGATGACGAACGCTGACAATGAATTTAGATTTGAACTGGTGGAACAGTCGACCCTCTTATAACGCGGTTAAATAAATCAATTAACCGCGTTATATGAAAATCCATAATACAAAATTAACAAGTTGTTGAAAATATTCACAATTAATCAACTATTTGAAAGTTTAGGATATAAAAAAAGATAGTGCATGGAATCATTTTGCGTATAGTTGCAATGCGCAACATTTTCAGATGATTTGTAACATTTTCAGATAATTTGCAAAATTTTCAGACCAACGTAATGCAATTGCAATTTTTTAAAAAATCACATAATTTATAATATTCTAAGACATTTGCCAGACTTTCAGGAGATTTCGTCATATAAAATTTCTCAGATAATTCAAAATTCTCTTATATGCTAATCCATTCTGATATTTTCCAGATTTGAGTCCTTCTCAGAAAATGAAGTGTCTCATGATAAAACCGCAGACATACTCATCCAAAACCATTACTTTAACATATTTGGTATCTCCATTCATGACTAGAATAATTTCTCGATAGAATAAATTATATGCTTTGGTAATATTATGAATTATCTGGCCATTTTTGGCGTGAAATAAACCAATGTTATGGCAAGGCTATGTTACTTAATGGTACTAAAAACTTGACATTTGTCCAAATTTTAGGTATTTATTGTGTTGTCAAGCGTTTTACGTATAAAACCTAACTTCACTCATATGTTATTATGTCACATCACAAAGATGCACTTATAAGAGTCTTTTTTTGACGTTTGTGCGCTTTATAGGATAAATTTTATATCTGTAATGCCTGACTGCATAGCAACCAAATAGCATTTTGACAGTTTTTAGTATCATTTTATATGAGAAATACAACGTAGCATACACTTGCCAAAATATTGAAAAAAAGAGAAAAAAACGATAAGTTGTATTTTACGATTAAAAACGATATTTCTAATTTTTTTCAAAATATTTCTTATTGCACATTATTTTCAACATTTAAAAGCAGTCAGTGGGAGCTCCTTCCCACATCAAATTTATTATCTTTTGCTGACATTTACGTGTCTCTGCACTTTCTGAGGTTCAAGCAGAGTAAAAAGCGAAAATAGACCTAGGGTTAGCAAAAGTGTATAATTTATAGAAATTTTAAATTCAAAAATTCTAACAAGTTGAAATACAAAATTATAAAAAATATAATATATAGGAATAATTATTGCCATTATTTATTTAAGTAATTTTAAGCTCAACTTAAACAACTATTTCATTCCAGACATGAACCACAAATTCAAAAAAATTAATAAACCCAATCTGCCGTATAACAGATCAATGTTATGGCAAGGCCATGTTATGAAAAACTTCCCATACTTAATATTGCCAAAAGCCATGTTGTTGCTGTGCAATCAGGCGTTTTCCTCAGGTTGTCAGATAGAAAATCTAACATAGAAACCGCACAAAAAATGTCGAAGAAAACGATCTTAGATGACCGGGTCTTTCTGACCCAGCTTCATAACATTCATGTGATGTTGCAGTTTATGTGTAAAACGCCCGAATGCACAGCAAATACATGACATTTTGACAGTATTCAGTATAATTCAGTAGCATCATGTGTGCAAGTTGAAGTGTAACATGGCCTTGCCATAACATTTGTCTCTTGTAAGGCAGAATCGGCCTATAAGTTTATGCTCATGATAGTAGTCTACAATATAAAGGTTTATCTTTGGGTGAGCTTTTTCATGTAGATAAGCTTAAAACAAAATATATTGCTTTGATTCCAAAAATTAAGTTTAAAGTATCTTAAAAGAAAAATAAGTACCCGTCATATCCTAAAGGTACTCGAACTATCAAAGAACCTGATTTATTTTGCTGGTGCTATATCTTATCTTATTGTAAGATAACAGAACAAACTCTTATGGAGTAAATCTACCTCATAACATAGCGTTGTCATGATCACAAAAAAATAAATGATAAAATATTCCAGAGCAACGTACGCAAATCAGAAATTTAGACAAAAATCTAGAATTTTATTCTAATTTCTGGTTTTGAATATAGCTAAGGTTTTGCCCAAAGAAAATAAGAAAATAATCAGCAAATTTAGGCTAAAAGTTAGAGAATAAAGAATTCTGTACTGCAAATTGTATAAGAAGTCAATATGTAGTAACGTAATACATTTCTAGTAATAAGCTCTCTCTTATGCTTGTTTTTTGGCAGTGAAAACTGTGAAAATGTCTTTATATTTGCTGTGCCATCAGATATATTTTGCATATAAATAAGCAAGAGAGAATCTTACGATAACTGCATCATCGAAGATTCTGTTATCGTAACATTCTTACTTGCTTGTTTAAATATAAAATACGCCTGATCGCACAGCAAATAGATTGACATTTTCACAGTTCTCGCTACCAAGATAGCGTTGCCATGACAACGCTATGTTATAAGGCAGAATTGCCCAAAAAATAAATTATAACAGAAAAAGTATAATTATGACATCAGAAACATGCACTTATAACAAGATTAGTTTTTTGACGTTTGGAGGATCCTAGGTAAAATTTTATATTTAATGTACGTTCTATATCTATATAACCTATGTCAATTTTCTCTTACCCAGCCCTGGTCTAGTCTAACATAAGACTAAAAATCGAGCAGCAAAAAGGCCGAAAAGACGATAGGAGGACGACGGTGAGCGTTGGCACGGTCATAAATTATATCACAGAATCGCTCCTTAAACGCTGTGTCATGTCGCGCAGGATGTTATGTTGAGACATCAAAAGGATACAAAAGGACATAAACGACAACTCAGAAAAGGGTACACCACACCACCACGACGACGACGACGAGTAGACATTGGAGTGGTGAGGGTTAAAGGCAGAATTAATGATCTTGTTTCGAAATTTAACATGTGTCAGACGTTAGACAAAAAATTTATGAAAAATATTTGTAAGTACATAACTCTAACCACTGAGCCTTGGAAATCACCAATACAACCAATTATACATTACCTATGTAACTACCGATTATGATGTTACTGAGCCTTCTTCTAGTACCTCTTGGATTACATTGTCGATGTTTTGTTTTGTTCACTCGTTATATTTTCAATTCAATAGATTTACTCTTGTTTTTCTTGTCTGATGTCTGGTAAAATGATAAATTTACACACTAACCAACATGCTTTCCGTACAGATCCACTTTTAGGAAGAAAGATTGCAGAAAATATATTTACGTTAGTGTGCTGTAACAGGATTATTTTCCTCATGAATGTGAGATGACAAGTCTAACAGGAAAATACGACAAGAAAGATGGTAGGAAACAGTTTGTGTTAGTGGGTGATCAACAGATTTTTTTCCCTTTGGTAATCTGACAGGAAAAACCGTCAACGGAAAGAACTGCATGAAAGAACGCTAGTGTATGGGTAGCTATTGACTTCGTATACAATTTGCAGTGCGTACAATTCTGCATTCTCTAATTTTTAGCCTAAATTTGCTGTATAATAACTTCCCGTAGGGTAAGTTATTGTAATCACCCAACAATTGAAATTGATAATTTTTGCATTTTTTCAAGTTTCATAGGTTTCTGAACATTTTGGCATACGTTAGAAAAACGGAGTGTGTGTGTGTATGGTATGCATGGATACAATTTTTCATTCGCGTTTCTGGGTGCACGCATCAACCGATTTGAATGGTTCAAAAATATTAGATTCCTATTGATGGGAATATGTGCTGATTAGTTTTTGGCAAAGGCAGGTCTAGTGGTTTCGGAGATACGAGGCAAAGAGTACAAAAAATAGAAATCGTGTTTTTGAGATAATCGAGCATCTGATTTGAATGATCCAAAAAATATTTAATTCGCAATGATGAGGAGAAGTGGTGATTAGTTTTGGCAAAGGCAGGACCAGCTGTTTTGGAGATACGAAGCTAAATATGGAAAAAATTGCAGTTTTTGTGAGAACTAAGAATCCGATTTAATTTATTCAAAAAACTTTCTGCTTGTGTTGACGAAACGATTGCTTTTGGAAAAGAATTTTTTTTCTAATTTTCAAAAAATATTTTTTGTACTAAATTTGATTTTTCTAATATTTCATTATGGTACAGGAAGTTCCAGCTATTTGCCTTAAGGCACGATGCGATACACCACTAGTTTTTTTATTTTCTTTGAGCAAACCAGAAATTAAAGATAAATTTATTTCTGGATTTTTGTCTAAATTTTCAATCTATACATTTTTCTGCAATATTTTAACGAAGTGCTTGATCGTTGTTTTAATTAATTATTCATTTAGTTATTTTATAGATTTTCCCGTGTTGTTATCATGATCAATGTTTATCAATATTCAGACGAAATTTTATGGTAATGAAATATGAAATATTTTTATTATCCTCAAATATTTTTAGCATTTACTTATTTTTACTAATTAGCACATAAATAACAAAGTTTACAGTTTTTTTCTATTTTTAGACCTTGTATTGTACACTCCAAGCCTCGATTAATCTCTAAACTATTTTTTAAATTTTATCTCATTTTTATTCTATTTTTCTCATCAGCAAATTGTTTTGTAGTTTGAAGCAAGTTTTTAGCAAACTCTTGTCCCATATTTTTCGTATTTCATTATCAACTACTGCAGCATTACTAATATTTTGAACTTCATAATGTAATTTAGAGATTTTACAATATCCTCAATAATTAAAGTTTACCATCATAAAATTCAAACAATGATATAAGTAGATTAAATATTGTGAGAGACAAATAGTGAAATATAGAGATGAATATTGTAGACAGTGTAATTAGAGACAATAAACAAGTAATTAAAAAAGTAATTGCAGATACCTTAAAAAAACTGAACAGATTATCAATCTTTATAAGCCACATTTATAATTATGTATATTAGCATTCAATTCTAGTATATTGTTATAATTATAATTACAACTCTGATTATAAAATCATCAAAGTTGGTATCACTTGTAATTGAATTGATATGTTGTGAAATTGCTTTTTAATCTTTTTTCAAAATAATATTTTTTCACACCTCACCAGTGTAAAGATTTATGTGCTCCTTTTTACCCCAAACACATGTAATCTAAACTAGAACTTATATTAGGTTGTCAAATATCTCCCTTCCGCTTTTTTGCTCTTGGTTATAATACAAAAAGGCAGAAGGGAGATATTTGACAACCTATTATAAAAAACTGTTGAATCTAACTTAAAATTAACAATATAACTCATAAAACAAATGTTTACTTCAAAATTATATCCAGGTATTGTAAACTAAACAACAGTGCTCAAAACGAAAAACACTAACAAAAAAAAATACTTAATTTAAGACAATGGCTGGTTAAACAAATTTTGCCCTCTACTTTAAAACAGTATCGTTAAAAGTGTCTTACTTTACTAGATTTTACTAGATTTTGAGCCTTACTTTACTAGACTTACTGGATTTTGAGATTGGCAGTGGGCTCTTCTACCTCCAGACCTTGTAGCCTCATTGCATTTATATTATATAATTCCCATAAGATTTTTAAAAAATTTTTGACTGACTCGACGATTATTAACAATAAAGAGACAGCGATCGTAGTCATTCATTAGACTCGGTAGGTACTTGCAACTTGCAACTTAGAAGTACCCAGGAGCGAATCTGTGCAACTGCTACTGTTCGATAACTATTCCTGGAAGCCGTAGGCGACGAATCAAATGACTGAGACTAGGACTATAGTAATAATAGGCAAATGGGAATATTGAGGACAAAGATTGAAAAAATATCTAAAGATTTGTGATATATTTAGATTATAAGACTTAGCATAACACTAGAAGTGTGCGGTGAAGTCTTAAAGTTTTTTTTAAATGTAGCAAGGAAATTCGATGCATCTATCCTTTACCCTGGTCGCCGAAATAAGTGCCTCCGCAGCGGCGGAATACTCTCGGCCATAGCCTCCGCCGCCACGCGCATAAAGAGGCATTATCCAGTCGTTAAATGTTTTATGGCGGCGATAATTCTTCGGCCACGGACAGTTATGTAATGCCGCGAAACGCCCGCTACCGGCACACTCACCACGGAAAAGTATACTACCCGACGAAAAAATAACCAGGAATTAAAAATTTTAACCAGTAGTGCATGCATGGCAAGGAAAAATTTTATTTGAATTTTTGAAAAAAATGAAATTTCTTGATATTTTTGAAAAAATAGACTTTTATGAAAATTTTGAAATTTTTAAAAAATTTCGACTTTTAAAAATTTTGTTTTACTGACTCATTTCTATTGTCTTCTCTAAGGTATGCCAAAATATTCAGGAATCTTTGAAATGTAAAGATATGCAAAAATTTTCATTTTTGATTTTGGGACTATTACTATAACTTACTCTAAGGTAGGTTAATTATTGAGAAGGTAAAATATAATATTATTAAATGCGTACCTAGTATAAAATTTTTCTTTATTAAAGTATTATACTACTATTTATAGTATGTGAATGCTATAAATAGTAGCAAGCAAAAATGAATGTTTGCTTGATCAGTATATGCTTAGAAACTAAAATCGTTCTCGTTGCAGCTAATTAAAATATTCGAAGTATTAGAAAAAAAAATACTTTGTAATATAATCCACATCAATTGATAGAACAACCATTGAGCTTTGAAAAAGCAAGGTCGTAAGGTAAGGTTGCTTAAGTCGTATCTCCTATGGAAATAATTATATAATATTTAATGCAATTAAATTAAAAGAAAACTTTGGAGTTTACTGAATCTTGAAGTTAGTTGCCTTATGGTTAACAACTACTTAATTTTCTCACTAATATATGTATTCGGTACAGTTAAAGCGCCTATAGTCGCTTTAGTCGTACCACCTGTAGCAGTAAAAGTGTAATCTTGTTTAGAGCCATAAACAATACTTTTCGATGAAGTTTTTTCACAGTGAAGAAGTGTTCAATTCAATTGAAGTGTTCAACCTGAATCAATCATTGAGGTAATTTATTCTGTTTTTCTTAACTTTATAATTTTCTAACATTTCTAATATTTCCTTATATAATCTACTCATTTTTTTTTCATTTGTCATATTATTTATAATGTTATATAACATTACAGAGTGTAAGAGATATCTTTTCCGCAATTTTATTCATTTTATAAAAACCTATCATTTTTAACTTTTCTTAAATATATTGTTTGTTTAAATCTTATTAAGATCATGTTTCTGACAATGGAACGTTCCTAGTTCCAAAACGTCACAGTAAATAAATAAAGAAATGTTTTTTTAAAAACCTTTTATTTTTTATTACTTTTTGGATTCTCTGTTTGAAGCTCTACAAAAATTTACAAATCCAAGGCTACTATACAATATATATGTTTGTGTATGATTTTTTTTTATATTGAAAAATTGATATTTAATGCATATGAATATGAATTATATATTTTATGAAAACTTTTTTTTCTTTTGAAAAATTGAAAACATTTTAAAATCTCAAATTTGTTAAACTTTTTTTCTGAATATTATTAAATTTTGAAATTTGTTTTAAGTTTTAGATATCCATTCTCGGTTAAACGTTACTGTCGCAAATATACTATTTTCGACCGCCAAATGCAATTTTTTAACTTCCTGAAGGAGAAGTTTATGTTTTCATCAAAAAATCCGATTCGCTAATTTTAATGGAAAAAGTATGTGTGTGTGTGTGTGTGTGAACAGATTTTTTGTCGCAAATCGACGTTTTCTCAATAATGGCTGGACCGATTTCAAAAATTTAAAAGCCATTCGATGTATCTCGATGAGGACTAGCGTTTATCAATTTTGCGCGACGATCAGCCAAGCCGTTTCTTTGTAATTTGATAAAAAGTGTTAACTTTTCGTTCACATTTAAGCTCATACTACCGAATCGATTTTAAGAAATCAAAAACTGTTCGAAAGATATTAGTTGGGAATGATACTGATTAGTTTTAGGTGAAAATCTATCGAGCCGTTTTCTTGTAATTCGTTGTTGAAAAAAAATTTGAGCCGATTTTTATGAAACTTTTTTTGATGATATATATCATGGTCTTATACAACTTATTGGAATATTACGACCTTACGACAAGTAGTTTAATTTTAAAAACTCATCAAAGTTTAAGAAAAATAAGCAGTTTTTTTGACGTTTGTTTAAGAGTACTTGGTTTTAATGAACATATCAAGCCATTAAAGTCCTATGGAAACTGGTTCAATTATAACAATTGTTGATTTCTGAAAATTTACTTTTAGAAAATACTCCGTGTCAAAGTGGTCGCTCGTTTGAATTATGTATAATAAATCCACTCGGAATACTTTAATCACTCATAAATTAATTTAGTTTTTATTGATTAAGTCGATTAATTACACATATTGGAAAGTTCATGTAACTTGCCTCAAGGCTAAATACCAAACCAACTAGTTTAAACTTAATTTCTGAAAGTGTTAGCCCTGCCTTTGCAAAAATATAATCAATTCTTCACTACGTTAATATAAGTAAAATGATATTTATATTATTCATAGATGCTTCATTTTCTCTAAAACTGAATTACCATTTTTTGCATTTTTGCCGCGTATCTCCGAAATGGCTGGACCTGCCTTTGCCAAAAACTAATCAGCACGTGCCTTCATCAATACAAATCGAATGTTTTTTTAATCATTCAAAAAGGTTAGTCTATGTTATCAAAATCGTCGATGAAAAATTGTATTCGCACACACATACATCATTTTTTTATAAGGTATGCAAAAATGTTCAGGAATCTTTGAAACGTAAAATTATGCAAAAATTTTAATTTTTGTTGTTTTTGCGATTACTATAACTTACTTTACGTCAAATTAATGATAAAGTGTATTATGTTAATCATTTAATTCAATTTAAATATGCAAAATTGAATAAGCAACAGAAAAAATTATTTTAAGGATTGATGTTCAGTTAAATTGATTAACTGACTTGCAATATTATCGTTAAATATTATTACTCGATATGTAATAGTTAAAGTTTGAACACCTCTGATTTTCTCCCATCAATTTCACTTTTTGCAGAATAAACGGCCCGTTAAGCAAAACGATCGCGGGCACTTTGTCAATTTGCGTTAATAAACGGCGAGCCACCGCGACCGCCACCGCCGCGCCGAGCCGATTCGCTTTTGTTGTTCTCTTGTATGTTGTATGGACACCGGGAGCCGGATGAAAATAGTTTGTTTTTATTATTTTCATTTCTACCTTTTTTACTATTTTGAATAAAACACTGTTATGTGTGCTATTCTGGCACATAGATGTGTGTTGTTTTGCTTATTTTTGCAGCAGCGGTACCTACTGCTATCGTCCTTTTAATCCTTTTCGCGTGCCGCCGCGAAACGTACGATGATATGTGGTCGACGGTCGTCGTGTTTGATGCGGGAAAAGTATCGGACGGAAATCTCGATAGATTTTTTTGTGAAATTGTGTGAATTGTGTACGTACTTGATTTGTATAAAAACCACTGAGAAAGCTAATCTTTGTCAAACTATTTTTAAATTTTTATTGAAAATATAATTCTTCAAAATTTTTACCAAAAATTGTACAGGATAAAAAACAAAACTAGTTGTGTATGGCATCGTGCCTTAAGGCAAATTTCAGGAACTTGCCGTACCGTAATGAAATGTTCAAGGAATATTAAATGTTTTCAAATAGATTATAATAACTACTATAACTTTCATTATTCTTGTTTTATAAACTAAATATAAGAGTATATAAATTAAACGATGACGTTCACATAGAAAAAAAATAACCGAAACTTAATAAAGCGGAATTAGAATGAAGGATCTTATCTCATATTTCTAAGAATTATATAAACTGAATAGCAAAGTTTTTTTAATTTATTGGCTTTGCTTACTTGGAGCATTTAGCCGTCTACGTCGTTTCATTTTTATATTCTACATTTATTATTATCATTTTTTTAATTCATTTTCTTACTTATCTTTCTATAATTTCAAAGTTAAAAATAATAATTTTTATTAAAATTATAATTATAATTATAATTATTATTATTTTAATTATAATAATTTTTATTATTAAAAAATTAATTAAAATTAAGCTTTTTTTTATTATTTTATTGGCTTTATAAACTGGTACATTAGCCATATACTAAATTACATAATATCTACACTATCTGTTAAAGTCTAGTCTTACATATATATCATTGTTTTATGTATATTGCATTTATAATTAAGCTTTACGTGTTATTTTGAACTAAATCCAAACTAAGCTCACACAATAAGCTATTTTTATATTAATCTTTGTTCAAACCAATTTGGTGCTATGAAATACAGTTGTGGGGCAGTGCTCATAAGACTAATATAGCAATAATACAGAAATTTCAGAACAAATTTTTAAAAATTGCCTTAGGAGCACCAAAATATGTTTCCAACTGGTTGATTCATGTCAACACGAACACACCTACCATAAATAATGTAATAACAAAAACAGCACATAAATATAGAAACAAGCTCCTCAGTCATCCAAATTCACTAGCAAACTCCTTAATAACAGATAACTATTGAGAAAGGTTAAAAAGAAAAGCGCCACAGGATTTAAGTCATCAACTCTCCTGATAAAAATTGAAATAACTTAGTCATTATTTATAATAAATTATTTTATAAGTAAACTAGCAAACCCGTTTCGCCACTAGATGGTTTCGTTAGAAAGATGAAGAAATTTTTTGTTTGTTTTATATTTGAAAAGGAAAAATTTGATTTTATTACACAACAATAACGAATTTATTTCGATTACAAAAATAAAGTGTTTTTTAGTTGAACTTCTCTAAGTAAATGAAAGTGAATCCGCAAACCGTTTCATTGAAGTGCTCTTTGGTAAACCACATTTTTTGTTTTTTGGTCTGACGTTAACACAAACAAAGCGGATGATTTTCCAACTCGTGAACAGGAAACGTATAACTGCCCATGTGAAAAACAATGATTTTCTAAATAATCTATTTGGAATTTATCCCGCAAATACTAAGCGATTGGCCTTGCGACTTGTTATTGCGAACGCAAGGCAAACTGGAAATTGCAATCGTTTGAAGTCAAACGGAAGACCAGTCGGAATCATTGGTATGTCACCAAATCGCCAGCAATTTTTGATTTAAATGGTGAAATTCAGTGCGTGTACATCATTATTCTTTGCGGCAAGAATTGCTCGTTGACTTAACCAAGCATAATTCTGATGATTCTCACTAATGTTACTCGAATTTTTAATTACGGTGCGTGAAGTTCCAGCAATTTGCATTAAGACACGATGCCTTATACATATCGTCATGACGATGCATAAAGTTCATTTCTAATTTTGCTGTTACTATAACTTACCCTACGGGAAATTAAAAATGTTTGGATTATTGTAAATGCAATATTGAAATATTGTGCACTAACCCTTTGTGCACGATTCTTTAAATTTAGTTTCCGTATCATTATTATATAGCTTGATTATTTCCATGAATTTATTTTATTTAATATACGGAAGCGCTAATGAAACACAACAGCCTGTATGGTCCGGTTCGGTTCGGTTCTTTATAATTCTATTGTGGCGGTTGCAACGCGTTCTACAATTAAATTGCAACAATGAGCTAATTGCAGGCTGCGGTTCTTCATAAAAACTCCACAATCCACACTCATAAACATCGAATCATAGGATACGAGAGACACAGACACTTTGTAATAATAAACTGTAGAAATTACAACTAACTAGTGGTGTATGGCATCGTGCCTTAAGGCAAATTGCGAGAACAAAAAAAAATATTAGATTTTATTTAGCATTTTGAATTTTCAACTTCTCGTAAGATAAGTTAAAGTAATCGCAAAAAAAAACAAAAATAAAATTTCTTATATATCTAAACACGTTTTAAAGGTTTTTGAACATTTCGGCATACCTTATTATTAGAAAAAAATTACGTATGTGTGTCTATGTATGTGTCTATGTTCGGATACAACTTTTCGTCGACGATTTTGGGAACACGGTTCAACCAATTTCAATGATTCGATTTCAATGAGGTGCAGCTGTTTTGATGAGAAGGGGCAAAAAGTGCCAAAAACAGTAATTCAGTTTTTGAGAGAAGAAAGCGTCCGATTTGAATAATTCGAAAAGATTCTAATAAAGTAAATTATTTGAATAATTTGAAAAGATTTTACTTTTAGTGACAAAATGAGCAACCGATTAATTTTTTGGTTAGACAGGTTTAGCGGTTTCGAAGATTCAATGAAAAAAGTAAAAAAAAATGCCATTTGGCAATCAAAAATGATCATTAGATCATATTAGATGTCAATCATCAAACTAACGGAAATTTATAGAGATTTTATCGGATACTGCAACGCGGCGCTTAGGCGACTCATAATAATATAATAAAGTTCCAAATTTGCAGAAGTTTCATAATATTAAAAAAATCGATTTTCAAAAAAAATCTGAATTCTCAAATGTCGAATTTTTTCAAAATTTCCAACAAATTTTAATATATATTGCTTTAATTTTAATTTTGGTACGAGATTTCCAGCAATTTGCACAGATGCCATGCACACTAGTTTATCATTTTGAAAATTTTGAAAACATTTAAAAAATTAAAATTTAAAAAAACAGCTTTTTTGAAAATACTGATATTTTTGAAAACCTAACTTTTTGTAGAAACTTGGAAAAGTTTTGGAAACTAAAATTTTTTAGTTTTTTTTGTTTGAAAGTTTGAGAACTATCAAATTCTGGATAGGTTTTGATACCCATTCATTGTATTTATTTTTTTCATTAAAATTTTGAGAACTATCAAATTTCTGATTACTTTTGATACCATCCTTGTCTGTTGATTAAATGCCAAATGGATTTTAAAAAAAAAAAAAACTGAATCTCCCAAAATGCTAGACATTTGCAAAATGTAACTTTAACATTGTACTATTATTTATTTAAATTTATGTTATTATTTATTATATTCTAGATGTTTATTATTTAACAGTTGTAATAAAAATTGCAAAAACATAATCAATTCTTTATTACGTTAATACAAGTGGAATGTTTTTTGAAGCATTCAAATCGGATGCTCCGTTCTCTCAAAACTCTTTCTATTTTCTGTACTCTTTGCTCTGTATCTCCGAAACGGCTAGATCTGACTTTGCCAAAAAACTAATCAGCAGTGTCCTTATCTAAAATCGAATGCTTTCTGAATCATTCTAATCGGTTGATCAATGCTCCGGAAAACGTCGACAAAAAATTGTATCTATAATACACACAATCCATTATGTCTCAGGTATGCCAAAATGTTCAGAAACCTTGAAAACTTGGAAAAGTAAAAATATGCAGAAAATTTCAATTTCGATTTTTGTACGACTACTATAACTCATACCTACTGGAAGTTAAATAGAAGTTCTATTTTCTGGATCAATTTTCCTGTCCATCCGCCTCCCATCTATTATTTCTCGAAGAAATGTTTTTGAAAAATAAAAATCGTTCTTTATGCAACTTTTATACGTGTGTTTATTAGATACGTTTTAGTGATCGTAAAGTGCTCATGGCCCGTTTTGCGTTTATATGCTTTATTTTTTATGTCCGCGATATTAACATAGTTCGTTCGCGTATATGGTCATATATGGATTTATGACGAACGGGATTTTTATTTTCAAGATGAGGAATGGAGATTACGATTCACGTGTAAAGATTTAGTAAAGTGGATTATCTAGGAAAGTAGTGGTATATAAAAAACCTACAAATTTTGTGTAAATTTTCCTTGCATTTTTGCCTAATTTTTATGCAGTAGTCTTTTTTTAGTTTTTACCCCATGATGTTTTTAAATTTTACCAAGAGTCATACCATCAATCTTTTCTCAATTTGTACGTTTCGTAAAATTCTTTTGGTCATAGTCAGTCTAACTGTAAGTTTAATAATAAATATTCGAAACAATGTACAATAACTTACAAATAACATATAATCCGCCGACGCCGTTTGCAATTGACGAACAATGGACAATAAGTGATTGAATTATAAATCAAAAATACACAATAGGGAAATGTTTGTGGAAAAATTGCTACAGGAAATATTTTTTGTCATAAATTTTCACTGCAAAAAATTACATATTTCGATTTGATAATTTTGAAGAAACGGCAAAACTAGCCAACGCTTGTCCTTACCGAGTTTCAGCTTTTAAATTTTTGAAATCGGTCTAGGCGTCAGGTCAATGATCTGCTCACACAAATACACACACATACATTTTTCCAATTCGGTCTCATTCGATTCAGAATGACTTGTAACGTAGAGGAAACATAAAACTTTTTTTTATGAAAACAAACTTCTCCTTCAGAAAGAGAAAAATAATAAAGAAAACCTAATAAGGCACTTTTTATTTATACTCGACACAACGAAAAAAATCTCTTACAAGAGAAAAACTAAGAATAGAATACAATTTAGATTTAACTTTTTTGGTAGATATTGCAGGATAGTAAAAAATGTGCGATTACATAGAATGTTTAGTAGTAGATTTAGAAATATTGTTCGAAGACACTAGAGTAAAATTCCTACAAAAGCTATTTTAATTTGAGATTATATTTGAATCATACTGCTTGATATCCTCTCGTACCGTAACAAAAGTGTTCGAGGAATATTAAATGTTTTCAAATAAATTAGATTGATATAAAAACTGTAACATTGTTCAATATTTATAGAAATGTTTTAAACTGAATTACAAACTTAAAATTTATTATTTCAAGTATATAGTGAATTAAAAAACTTTAGTCCGAATTAAAATCAAAATCTGAATTATTTTCGGACACAAAAAATTTTTTTTGAAAAAAAAAATTGAAATCATTTTTTTCCCAAAAACCATTGTTTTGTAAACACAAGCACAAAAGTTTTCTAGAATCATTCAAATGGTGCTTAGTTCTCTCAAAAACTGTCATTTTTTTGCACATTTAGCTCTGTATCTTTGAAATGGCTGGACCTGCCTTTTCCAAAAACTAATCGCCACTTCTCTCAATCATTACAAATTGAATGTTTTTTGGATCATTCAAATTGATGTCGTTCTCTCAAAAACTCGATTACTATTTCTGCACTATTTGCTCCGTATCTCCATAACGGCTGGACCTGACTTGCCACAAACTAATCAGCACATCTCCCCACCGATAGGAATCGAATGTTTTTTGAACCATTCAAATCGG
>NW_020539726.1:32987119-33071781 GCF_003426905.1 Ctenocephalides felis | reverse complement strand
TATATAAACACAAATACTTTTATTAAGAATGACGACTTGAAACGTTGAAAAAACTATTTGGTATTGGTATTTTGCCTTGAGGCAAGTTACATGAACTTCCCGATATGTGTAAATAATTGATTTAATCAATAAAAAATGAATATATTTATGAGTGATTAAAAGTATTCCGAGTGGATTCATTACACATAACGGAAAACGAGCAAACACGTTAATTCGGAGTATTTTCTAAAAGCAAATTTTCAAAAATCAACAATTTTTATATTTGAACCAGTTTCTGTAAAACTTTAATGGTTTAGTATGTTCATTAAGATCAGGTACTCTATCGTTGTACCAAGTAAATCGTCTAATTTTAATTTTAACAAAAACAACTTTTTTCTCAAACTTTGATGAATTTTTAAAATTAAACTACTTGTCGTAAGGACGTAATATTTTAGTAAGTTCTATAAGACCATGATATATATCGAAAAAAAAAGTTCCATCAAAATCGGCTTAATTTTTTTTTTCAACAGTTAATTACAAGAAAATGGCAAAATATTTGTTGATATGTAATACTTATCACAGATAAATGTAGTTAAGTAGAGGGATAAATGTAGATATGTAGTCAGGTAGACAGGTAATTAAATGGACAAGTAGACAAGCAAATAAGTGAAAAGATAGGCAGGTACAAAAGTAGAGTAAGTTGACAACTTATACAGATATACATTTGAACAGGTGTACATCACGTTGAATGTTAAGAGGTAGATCATATATAAAACAGATATTTATTGATTAAATCTATTATTTACACATCTTGGGACGTTCATGCAACTTGATTTAAGACATAATGCCACTTACACCTAGTTTACATTGAAATCTAATTCTAATTCTCTAGAAGTTTTAGCTCTTAATATTAACTTTTAGATAGTGCGCAATTCAATCAAACTTTGTATGGAAATAGCATGGAAAAAAATTTAAAAATTAAAAAAAATTTTAAGTATAACTTAGCGATAAATGAATTAAAAGTTTAAATTCGTGTCATTTTTTATTGAAAATTCGACGCTCTGCAAAATTATTGATTGATTTCATGCTATTTCTATTTAAAACTTTGAATGAATTGCGCTCTATCTAAAAGTTAATATTAAGAGCTAAAACTTGCAGAGAATTGTTTTTTATCAATTTGGAACCATTTGAGCCTTTGGAAGCAAGGAATTTGAAAATGTCCATATTAAGGACCATATATATATGTATATATATATATATATATATATATATATATATATATTATGCATGCATGTATATTTGTATATTTCTATGTACATATGTGTATAAAAATATGAATGTATAATGCATTACTCCTATATTTTTAAGCAGTTATCAATGTATGTGGTGTACGTCGTACACAAATATACACAAATACATGTACATTGTAATACATGACAATAATTCATTAGTTCTGTATGTAAACACCGCATCCCCTGCCCCCTTTGCGGCAACTTGTCACTCCGGGCAACCCGTTCCGAACCCACCGGAATGACATGCACAGGGACAGACTTCTCGAAAAAAAAATACACCGGAATTATAGATCTATTCTCGGATAAGCTCGTTTTAAGTCGATAGTTGCACTGATATGAAAATATTGATTTGAAGTAAAAATGCCAGACTTATTCTTTTTCTGGGTATGCTGGACTCAATAATAATAATAATACCAGCTAAAATTTTTACACTCTGTTTTGGCCTGTCGTTGAGTTCTGGGACACCATGTATATGATAGTGAAAATAACAAAACTTTATCGGGCTCATATTAGCAGAAATAATGACTTCTGAACAATTCCTTCATAGAAGAAAAAATAGTAGTAAATTGAAAGCTATGTTAGTGGCGGATGACATCGTGGCAAACTGTTTGATTTTTTGAAAAAGCTACAGAATTTTTTGAGAACTGGAAGATTAGATTCTTGAAAATTTTAAAATTTTTGAAACAATTTGACTTTATGTAAACAAAATGTGTACTTATTATTAAAATCTCTAAAATATCTGATAATTTAAAAAGCACATGTCTAATCATCATATTTGACCGCCAAATGACATTTATTTACACTTTTACTGGGTTTACGAAACCGCTGAAGCTGCCAATACAAATAAAATGTTTTTTGATCTATTGAAACCGAAGGCTCCGTTCACTCAACGGTGGACCTGCCTTCTCAAAAAACTCAGCATACAAATCGTAACGAATACAAACATCAGCATACGAATCGTATGGTTTTTGATCCACATCGTGATCCGTGTTTTCAAAATCGTCAACAAAAATTTGTATCCGCACACACACATACATTCATTTTTCCTAAGATATACCAAAATATTAAGAAGGTCCTGAAATGTAAAGATATGTAAAAATTTTCATTTTCGATTTTTTTGCGATTATTATAACTTACCCTAAAGGAAGTTAAAAAAAACTTCCTTATATAATATAAAAATGTTGATGATGAAATAGTTTACAAGTTAGCAATTTAAGAAGTATGTACTACCAATAGTGCTAATAGTGAAGTAGGAAAAAATAGTTCCAATAATGCGGTAGGAAAAAATAGTGCCAATAGTGAGGGAGGCTATATGTAATAGTGAAAAAAAGTGTCTTTCTTAACTGATTGAGTCCATTTCAGAAAAAATAGTGTCTTCCAAGCTATTCCTTTATAAAAAAAATACTAGGTTGATGATGTACCTATGCTAGACTGGAAAATAGGAGAAACTAAAAACTATGAAACATAAAGTGATTACTGAACTATAAACACGTGAGGAAAGATATGTAAAAATGACTCGATTTTGTAACTTTGACATCAATAATTAACTTTCCGTAGGGTTAGTTATAGTAATCGCAAAAAATCGAAAATGAAAATTTTTATATATCTTTACGTTTCAAAGGTTTTTGATCATTTTGGCACACCTTAGAAAAAATGTATGTGTGTGTATGTGTGCGGATACAAATTTTGTCGACGATTTTGGAAACACCGACCAACCGATTTGAATAATTCAAAAAACATTCGATTCGTATTGATGAGGAGAGACGCGCTGATTAGTTTTTGGTATAGGCAGGTCTAGCCGTTCCGAAGATACGGGACAAAAAGTGCCAAAGAGGGTAACTCAGTTTTTAAGAGAACGGAGAGTCTGATTTTAATAATTCAAAAAACATTTTACTTACATTGACAAGATAAAGAACTGATTGAATTTTTTGGAAAGCAGGTCCAGTGGTTATAGACTCTCAATAAAAATAAGTTAAAAAAACGTTATGTGGCGGTTAAAAATTTTATTGGACATATGTACATCAAATTAACAGATATTTTATAGAGATTTTAAATATGTGTACACATTTTGCGTAAATTTTTTTGGGTTCTGTAACAAGACTTTTAATTACGGTACGGGAAGTTTCAGCAACCCCACTAGTTTGGCATGCAATGATAGAGTGTGTCCTGGCGCTAGTTCCTAAGACCTAAGGGCTCGCGTTCTGCCGGAAATATAGAGTGCCCATAGATAGTAGAGAGTGGAGCATGAATATGAACTCCATAGAGATAGATAGATAGTAAATAAATGTGTTGGCACAGAGACATAAAGGTGTCGGCAGAAATATGAGTGTCGATAACTATGAGACATAAAGTGATCAGAGAACCAAAAACACGTGAGATAAAAACGATTAGGTTTTGAAACTTTACCACCAACAATAGAGATCTGTCGTTGTATGCGTACCGGCATCAACGTTGTTTGCGTACCTATGTCAACAAGTAAATCGGTATAGATAAATAAACATTTTAAAGTTACATCGTAGTACTAATCTTGATTTAATAAAAAATGCCTGAATCAGAAGAATATTTTACCCTATTTCTTAGAAATTATTTCTATATTATTTGTAGTTTTAATACAAGCGGTCAATGAATGTATGTTAATTTTAATTACATGAAGTTCTTCAAACACAATTACATAATGAGTGAAGTTGCAAAAACAATATTCGTTTAGGCGTTGTTTAACATAATCCACTGCTAATATTATATAATTTATTAATCAGCAATTACTTCATTTCTCTAATGAAGGTTCATTTCTAAATGCTAATTACAATGACAAACCGATCATGTCATATTTGAAGTATGACTTTAATTACATTATTGTTTTTAAATATTATACATATGCTATTACAAATATATAATTTACAATTTATCATTATATAAATGTGTATAATGGTTGACGCTAATAAATGTGTGCATTACGAGTGTTACCATGTTTCTGATGTACATTATTCAAAATCGTTATATGATGTATTTACTTTTACTTAAATTCCATCTTGTACAGTAGCAAATAAGTTTTACTTCAATCGCGTGTGAACTTTACGCGCACTTTTTTTCCAAAATAATTCTCAAAATCCCTCTCTGTTCCCAATGCACCACCACACACAGAACTCCCTATCATTCCACACATATTCCTATACTATACCTATACCTATACTATACCTATATCCTCGTTCGCAGTTACTCCATACACGTCTCTCTAGCCTCCACACACACGCACTTACTCCACTCCATGACTCGCACACAACCTTGTCTAGTATAGCCTCTCCGTGAGCCGGGGAACTGTGTGTGTAGCAGTATGTACTTTCGGCCGTTCGGGCGCCTCGCAGCTCGCAGCACGCCCGCTCTCGAATCGCTCTCGGAGAGCGGAGGAATACGCTCGCAAAGAGCCGTAGAGCGGTGAGCTCGACGAGAGCGGGAGCGGGAGGCTCACTCGAGCGGCTCACCGTGGCTCGTTCCGGCACGCGGTGGGTACGCCGAGTTTAGAGTGTGTGTTCCAGGATGTGAGGCGTTTTGCACACTGGTTGGAAGTTTTTTTTTGGTGGTTTAATGTTTTGGTCAAATACGAGTTTGGTTGATGTCGAAGATTTTTTTTTATTTCTTTATTTATAAGCAAGTTGTAATTAATAATAACTAGTGGTGCATGGCATTGTGCTTTAAGTTAAATTGCTGGAACTTTCCGTACCGTAACTTAAGGTTTTCAAAATTATTTGAAAACTAAGACAGTTAGATGTTTGAGAATTTTGAGATGTTTAATAAATAAGACTTTTGTATAAAAAAATTTTATTTTTTTTAAATTTTATAAAAATATTGTTTTTTTGTTCAAACAATCGCGCTGCGTAATAGTTTTAGAGATAAAATATTAAGGTTTGCAGGCCATGCGTTGCAGTTAAAGGATAATCAATAGTACACAACCTATAGAAATGCAAAAAAAATACATTTATTATTAAAAACTCTATAAAATATTTGATAATCTGATGTGCTTGTACATATGATCATTTTTAACAGCCAAATCGCATTTTTTTACTATGTTTGTTGGAACTCCGAAACCACTGGACCTGCCTTCCCAAACAATTACTCATTTTTTCATTTTTCAATACAAATAAAATGTTTTCTTGAATTGTTGTAATCGGACGCTCCGTTCTCTCAATAACTGAATTGTCAATTTTGAAACTTTTTGCCCCGTATCTTTGAAACGGCTGGAATTGAATGTTTTTACATTTATTGAAATTGGTTTATACGTGTTCCCAAAATCTTCAACGTAAATATGTATCCGCACACCCTCACATACACATACATTCATTTATTCTAATATTAAGAAACTTTTGAAACATAAAGATATATAAAAAATTTCATTTTTGATTTATTTGCGAATACAATAACTTACCCTACGAGAAGTTGATCAATAATTTCCTTCGCGGAACAAAGTATGTTTTTAATGTCGTAATGGAAATATCAGAAGTTAGAAATTGAGTTGTAAGTCAATTTCTATGATTTTTTAAAAATCTGTTTAACATTGTTCTGATATACATTGCTTTATTACACATTTGATGGCAACTTTTAATTTTTGTTTTTCGAATGATAAAAAATATCCAAATCTATAACATTTACAGTAGGATTGTTTTCGGTTAATTAATATTTTCTGAAAAACTCTTGCCAGATTTTATGGCGTTTTCTGAAAATAGAAAACAATCTGGTTTGATAAAAGTTTTTAGTAAAAAATAATTTCTGGTGCTACTAGAAAATTAGTAAATAAACAGTTATCTTGCATTTAGCTAAATATTCCTTAAAAATACACATTTTGTAACTTTACTAAATATAGTTATAAACTTGTTTTTGTATTTTGGTTCATTTGACGTCCAAAAATAACTAATGTTTTGTATTTTATATAATTGGTCAACAGTTCATGTTTTTTTCTGCGCTGTTTGAATGCCATTATGTCTAGTTTTGTTCTCTGACTTATTGATTTATCGCAATCAGGACAATATTAATCGGTCTATTCTTGTATAACATAGCTTTGTTACGTTATTAGTCTTTCGTAGTAACATAACATATTGCAAATAAGATCAGGTATTCCTCTATTTTGACAAATAATGTTTTCTCGAGTCAAAATGAGTTGATAGTTATAATACTGTTGAAAATCCAAACCTATAGTATTTATACGAGGATTTTTAAATTTTTGATACTATCAACATCTCAAATATGACTTCCAAATAACACAAGTTTCAGAATAACATTGATTTGACTGATTATTTTATTCATGAGTGCAACGCACCAGCCCATCCGATTTTAAACCGCTTCGGTGGCGTCTGACAAAAAATTACGAGATGGTACATGGGGGAGAGAAGGGTATAATGAGATATCACGTGTATTTATTTTTTACCTGATTTTTTTTAAATCCAAACATTTTTAAACACACATGATGTTTGGAGGAGGAGGGGCGGTAGCATCACCACGTATCACCAAGAGGGAAGGGGGATCCAAAAATCCTTAAAAAGTAATCAAGTGATTAATGGACATCTTCTTAATGTTATTTATCTACATGTTGTCATATAACGTAAAACACGTAACCGAGAATAGCTATTACGCTTATAGTAACATTTTGAACAAATAAGTGTGACCTAGCCCTAAGATTTATAACCGAGAATAAGCTCATAAGCCTTATAAGCAAAATGTTTCGTCCCCAAAGTTCGTGTATCGTGTGAAGATAGTCTTAAAACACGGGCGTGCGCTGTCTACCAACACAAAAACACAAGACGTGTACGTATAGAAATTTATATCGTTCCTAGAATAGTTGTGTTGGTAAGAGTGCTCACAATCGACAACTTCTGCCTAGAAATCGAAGGAAAAATGATTGAAATTTGGGAAAACTAACTTGTTTTCAACTTCCTGAAGGAGAAGATTGTTTTCGTAAAAATCCCAGTTGCTAATTTTATATTTTCTTGACGTTTCAAGTCTTTCTGAAACGAATGAGACCTAATTTGGAAAAAATATGTGTGTGTGTATACCCGTTTTGTGACTAGTCCATATTTTTTCAAAAACGGCAGTGCTGATTTCAGAAATTTAAAAGCCATTTGATGAAATTAGAGTTTACCAGTTTTGAGCAAAAATCGTTCAAGCTGTTTTATATTTGTAATTGTAAAAAATCGTAACATTTTTGACGACGTTTTAGTCTACAATCTTAAATAGATTTTAATAATTCTAAAACTATTTGGTAAAAGTGCTGATCAGTTTTTGGTTAAGATGGTATTCTAGTGTAGAAATTCTAGAAAATCGTTTTTTGTTTTTTTCATATTTTTAAAGCTCAATCATTCAAGAATACGAGAGAATTTTTTAAAATTTGAATTATTTTTGGAGATAAACCTGCTTTTCCATGATAGTCCTCTTTTGTTTCCTTCCTTTTGCAAAATCTTTTTCAATACCATTTCTTCAATTTTTCGAGTTCTACTGCGGGACGATTCACTTGAATTTTTTCAAACATATATTAACCTGGTTTCCAAACCTCAATTTTTACTATTTTTACAAAAGGGAAACATAACCATTCCCACGATTGCAACTCTCTTAAAAATCCGGAATGAAAAAAAAATTATCAATCTAGAATGATGGCAACTGTTTGAAAAAAAGACCATTATCTTATCACTATTTTGAGATTCTAATCAGATAAGCGCTTGTTGTACATGCTGTGTTTTGTAGGTAGCTACTGATTGCAGTTAACATGTATACTTAAATAAAAGACATTTTTAGAACCCGAAATGGATGAAATGATACGTGCTAAAGAAATTAATTTATTATAAATATTATAACTATGTTTGAAAAACAATTGGAAATCGAATTAACAATTTTTAAGTGAAAGCAAAAATTTTATTTTTGAAATAAACACTTGAACATTTTACCTAAATATCTGAATCTCATTTCTTATTGATCAAATTTGATTATGTATACGTATTGGGAAATTGATGCAACTTGCCTTGAGAAAAAATGCTAATTACAACTAGTTATTCTATGGTGGTGCAAATTTTACTTAATATTACTGTTATAAGTTAGTTTTTACAAATTTACAGTAAATTTTACGTCGAACATCGAATGATGTTGTCGATTGTTACTACTCAGACTGATTTACTCTGGCTTAAAGCCGATATGTTGTTCCGTCGACCAGCTCTTTAAATCTCGCAGAACTACCATTCTGTATAGAAATTATATTCAGAATTATAAATTCACTAAAAAGTAGCTAAAATTTGTTAAAAAGATGTTGCAAAATAGATAAAAGCGAGTAAGACTGGTCGTTTGCATATGGATAAATGATTGTTGCAAGTGTAAGTTAGATCTGGCGTTTGGTTTTTGCCTTAAATACTTTCTTTTATGAATTTAAGAACATATCGAATTTTAAATTTTATAAAAAATAGCTAAAATCAATTAAAAGAGGTTGGAAATAGCTTTATCGATTTAATAAAAATCCAAACCAAAGGTCTTGGTTGCGAAGGAATACATTTTGGATACATTTTTTTGTTTTATATATTTCCTATTAACTCTAGCAAACGCTAATTTTTTTATAACTAACTAGTATTACTAGCAGCATATTTTTTTATAATAATTTAAATGCAAAATATTATTTTCATTATCTTTTTTATAACCTTTCATAAGAATGCCAATCTTTCATATTTTACAATATTTTGCAAAAATTCAAAGTAATTTCAATATATATTTTCTAAATTTATTGCATTATTAATATTGCAGTATTAATTATCATTATATTATTTCATAATTTATGTACTATTACTATATTATTTATATATTATGAATTTATAATCAATCATGAAAAAATTACAATATTTAATAGAAATCCAAGTGATATTTATGAAATACAACACAATATAAATTCAATTTTTTGCATCGTGCATTATAATAGTTTTACATTTAAAATTATTTTTCTATGTATTTATTTTTTCAGTAGTTTTTACAAGTATAAATTAAAATTTTTATAATACAACATTTTATAAAAATTCAATATATAAGGCGATTATAAAAAATCATTTTTTTGCGATTACAATTTGGGTGAACTTCTTATGCAACATGTATTAATTATATCATTTTTATATTATTTATTGATTTAACAAATGCTAGTATTGAAAGCTTTATAATCGTGTTAAGAAAACTAGTGGTGCATGGCGTCGTGCCTTAAGGAAAATTGCTGGAACTTCCTGCATCGTAATGAAATATTCAAGGAATTTTAAATGTTTTCAGAATGATTATTGCAAATACTGTAACTTTTATTATTCGTATTTTATAAATAAAATGTAAGAGCTTTTGAATTCGACGACGACCTTTATATTAAGTTTATATAAAAACTAAAAAAATAAACAAAACTTGATCTAACGGAGTTAAAATTAAAAGTTTTATCTCATTATTGAAAATTATATAAAATGATTTTTTTTATTTCAAGTATATAAGTGAGCTTTAGAATTTTGTCAAGAATTTAAATTAAAGTATTTTTTGAAACTTAAAAAAAAACTTTTAATTTTGAAATTAAAAAAATGCCTTCCCCATAAACTAATCGTTTCTCTTCATTGTCAACACAAGCAGAATGTCTTTTTGAATAATTCAAATCAGATGCTTAGTTCTCTCAAAAACTATCATTTTTTGCACATTTAGCTCCGTATCTCCGAAACAGCTGGACCTGTCTTTGCCAAAAAATAATCTTCACTTGTCCTCATCATAACGAATTGAATATTTTTCAGATACGGATTCAAATCGGATGCTCCGTTCTCTCAAAAACTTGATTTCTATTTTTTGCAATCTTTGCTTAGTATCTCCGAAACGGCTGGACCTGTCATTGCCAAAAAGTAATCAACACGTCTCCCTATCAATTGGAATCGAATGATACAATTTTTCTAAGGTATGCCAAAATGTTCAGAAACCTTCAAAACGTGAAGATATGCAAAAAATTTCAATTTCGGTTTTTTGGCGATTACAATAACCTATCCTACAGGAAGTTAAAATAAAAACACTCCGATTGTAAATAATTTTTATTAGCTTTGTTTGTATTTGCTATCACTACCAAAACTCATAGTGAAGATTTTAATTCTAATTATTTCTCATTGTATCTGTATTGATCTTAGCTATATTAGATATACTTAATAAAAAAACTTATAATATAAGAATTAGTAATAAATACGTTATTATAATTATATTCAGCTTGTATTACAACTATTTTTCTACTCCAGCTTTGTTATTTGATTTTTGGCATATGCCTTTGTTATTGAAATTAAAATGTGGGATAAAAGTATACTGGACATACGATCCATTTTTATAAAGTTGAAAATTATTAATTACAAATTAAATCATTTTTACAGAATTACTGCTGATTTCAGGAATAAGTACAAACCTAATCCTGATAAAAGCTTGTAATATCTGAGCACATTGTTGTAAAAATGTATATATATAATGATGAAAGATGAAAAATATTAAATCGTGAACATGACGTTTAATAAACTAACTATATATATATATATATATATATATATATATATATCCATTTCATACACAATATGGTATATTCGAAATGTATGTTAAGGCCACAGTAAGTTTCGCACGCCTACAGCAATGAAAGTCTGTCGTCTGTTGTACTCATGTAATGTACATACACCATATACAAGCTATTGAAGTCATAATGTTATACTTTTGTTTCCACTTATTAAATAATTCATAATAATTTTGGCCTAGGAACAACAGACCAAAGCCAATTATTATTAATATTAAATATATTAGCAAGAGTTTCTGTCGCACGAAAATTTCGCCACGGTGGAGACAGTAATGAATAATTTTATGCAACTTATTACTTTTTACAAAGTATTTTATTTTTGTTTTTCGAAGTTTGTTTAGAAGCCAATATTTGGCTAAAATAGAAAATTTGTGATAATGCTGTGTTAAGAGTAAGGTGACGATTTGTCCCGGATTTAGATCTTTTGTCCCGGATTGTCCCGGTTTTACGAAAATTAAGATTAAAATTAACAAAAATTATGAAAATAAACAAACGAGTGCTAATTTTTATAAATTAATTAAGAAAATTGAATAGAGTTTTATACAAGGATTAAAAGCAAAAAAATCATATAAAAATAAAAGTCTGCAATTTTGATTGATAAAAAATGACTCATATAAACAACTTGTTTTATTGTATCATTAAATTGCAGTTGTTATTTAAAAGACCCCCCCCCATTCCAGTTTAGCATAACTAAAAGTTGCCATATTTAATAAAATATGCTCACCTTATTTAAGGGTCTGTATTCGCATGAGTTGGTAGTAACGAGTTGTCAAAAAGCCATCAGGCGATGACGCGCCTTATAAAAACATATTTCAAATTTAAAAAAATCCACAAACTTTAGATTTACCATAGTGACAAAAATGTCAATATAAAGCAGAAAGGACACCTGACACAAATTTTGTGATTTACCCACTGCAACGCATGCCACATATAATTGTTTATTAGCGATATAGATGTCGTTAACATATGGATAGAATAACAAAAGTATAATGTATATGTATGAGTACATTATATATGGTGAGAGACAAATAGTGACATATAGGGCTGATTATTATAAATAGTGCAAATAGAGACAATAAACGAGTAATTAAAAATGAGGTGTGTTAATAGAGTCGAGCGAAGTTAACAATGTTATATATTTTTTATAAAACTGGAAATTGCTAGAGCTTGCCTTTAGTCATTTGTAGTATCTTTTAGCAACTATAGCTGCGTGGGCTATAGCTGGATGGGTGTTCCAATGATCAATACTAGCCGTGCTATACTAGAGCTCCTGCATTCAGCTATGGCCTATAGAATTTCTATGCAGTATATATATATATATATATATATATATATATATATACTAGCTGACGTGGCTTAGCTATGAAAATATTTCTAGGGATTTTTTAGTATGTGTTATATAAGTGAAAGAGGCTGCTAACTCATATTATATGTATGGTTTGCCCACTGCAAAGCATGTCACATATAAATATTTCTTAAGTTTATTAATAGTCATTGCAAGTGCCAGTCTAATCTGAAACTGAATTCTCTTGAATTGAGTTTGTACATTTGAGTTACAGGTTTTGATATAATATAACCGAGTTTTTTCATTAATTCGTAAATTATTGAATTTAATCATTTATTTTTGATTCATGTTATGGCATGTCTAGCAAATCGAGTGATTCAAAAACTCTAAACTTCAAAAATACTAAAATCTCATTCGTGATAATCCTGAGAATTAGAGATTATGCAAGAATCGATGGTAGCCTTTCCATCGTCAATATCTATGAATTGTTTTGAAATTGTTTCAACGAATAGAGCGGATAAATTTAAAGTTTTCCATAAGCTCAAAAAAACTTGATCAAAATTTGGTGGAAAACGTTCACAAAAAAGATGACAATTGATAGTTTATTGAGCTGTATGACAAATTAATAGGCTACTAAAATGACTACTATGAATTAGAGATTTGTGAAGGGTGAAGGGTGAAGATTTAGAGCTATATGTATTTTGCAATTACGCATTAACAAATTAAAATTATAAAATTGATCCAATTTTTTTCAAAAAGTATTAGGGTTGAGCAATCCTTGGTAAAAATTGTTTTTCGAACTGAAACTTAAACTTTTTCATAATCTCAAGAAAATTTAGGGAAAACATTAACTGATTGAAAGCGGTGTGAAAAGTACTTCGATTACTAAAATGACTTTGGAAAAATGGGAGTTGTGGTGAAATTAAAAATAAATGAAAATCAAAAGCAAATTGGTCTCAAAATTAAAAAAAAGTGTTAGCTTCGGACAACCCCTTTTTAAGTAAAATTTAAGTTTCTTCATAAACTCAAAAAAATGTGGACTCAAATTAATTTAAAAAACATTCATTGACTGAAACTGGAAGTAAACTGGTTTGATTCCTAAAATGAGTTTAACAAATATGCATTTATGGTAGGAAGGTTAAAATTTGGAGCGTATGTATTTTTTAAACATTTATTACAAAAAATGAAAGAAGTGGACAACTCTTCATAAAAAATATTCGTCTTTTGTAAGTAAAATATAACGTTTTTTATAAGTTCATAAAAATCTGATTAGTAATTTGTTGAAAAGAATTACTATTACGAAATAGGGATTTGTGGTAGAAGGGTAAAAATTTAGGATTGTATGTGTTTTTTATTCACAATTACAAAAAAAATAAAATAAAAGAAATTGGTCGAAAAACTATTAAAGATCTTAAGAGTGGCCATCTATTACTACTTGGCGGTATGAAAAATAGATGTTGGCCGATGTAATAAAAATCGGTCAAACCGTTTCTGAGGAGCTTTTAATACATAGATATATTAAATCCATAAAGTCGAATATTAAGTCCATGGTCGAAGACCATAGCTCTATTGTCTGTGCAAACGCATTTTAACTTCTTCTACATTTTTGTGAAACAAAATTCTCATTAATTTTTCTATTTAGAAAAAGCAAAATAATTGATGATTATTGACTGGTCAGTTGTTTCAATGTTAGTGCAAAATTATGTGCTGTGTATACATTTTTTATGTATGATACCATGTTCAATATCCACTGTGATGGTGACATCAAATTGTATGTCTGAAGATTATTTTATAAACCTTTTTTTTTATTTGATGTATAGCCCTTAAAGAACTTACTCATAGATATCTATATAGCTAAATTATATTCGCGTATTAAGTTCATTATATAGAATCTTTTTTTCAAATTCTACTAGCAATGTTCCAAATACATTCATGTACCGATTATTCCATTAATGAAAACATTCAAATAGTCACTTGTCAAAACTGTCAATCAATAAATACACATCAATCGTACATTTGCTGTTCCGTTATTAAGAAGCCAAAGAATTTATTGCCGATGTAATAATAATAATAATAATAATAAACGACATAGTTTTCATATAACGAATGCATAAGCGTATGTATGTTTGAACTGTGACGCTTATTATTATTATTATATTGTCAATCTAGAATTTTATGGCCATCGGAAGGTATTGGCGCCATCGCACATGAGTTATGTTATTTATAAAGACTTGAAAACAGATAAGGACTTTAGAAAAAGTCAGTTAATAGAGTTGAAAGTTAGAAAAATCTAGTTTTTAACTTCCCATAGGGTATAGTATAGTAATCGCAAAAAAAATAAATGAATTTTTAATATCCTCAAGTTTCCTTCTGGACGTTTTGGCATATCATAAAAAAAATTGATATACGTATGTGTAAATGTACAGATAAAATTTTCGACGATTTCAAGAACAACGGATGAACCGATTTGAGTATTCAAAATGCATACGGAGCAAAGAGCACAACAAATGACAGGTTTTGAGAGAACGGAGCGTCTGATTGGAATAATTTCAGAATCATTTTGCTTGAATTTAAGAAATGAAGAAGATTAATTAATCATATTTCAGTCTGATATATTTCAAATAATTAATAAACACATACTAGATGTATGTGTTCAATCATTCTGAAAATATGATCAATTTAATCTTCACATCAATTTTTCTACGGTATTAAGGTGACAATATTTTTTTAAGTCAAAACCGGGGGAGGTAATTTTTAGATATGATAATCCGGGACGAGGGAGGGGAGTATGCTAAATATTTTAAATATGACATCCTTAAATATTATTTAAGGATGCAATAAAAATCAGTTTTTTTTAATGAATTTGTTTTTTTTATTTAAAATTACTAACTTTTAGGAAGAACTTTATTATTAACTTCCCTTAGGGTAAGTTATAGTAATCGCAAAAAAATGGAAAATGAAAATTATTATATATTTTACGTTTCAACGGTTTCTGAACATTTTGGCATACATTAGAAAAAAATAGATGTGTACATGTTGTGTATGTGTGCGTGCAGATACAAATTTTTGTCAACGTTTTTGGGAACACATATCAACCGATTTGAATAATTCAAAAACATTCGATTCGTATTGATAAGGAGACGTGCTGATTAGTTTTGGCAAAGGTAGATCTAGCCGTTTCGGAGATAAGAGGAAAAAAAAGACAAAAGTCGGATATTTTCAAAAATTTCCAAATTCTCAATAAATTAAAAAAATCGTTTTTTTTTTCAAAAATTCCAAAAAATTTCTAACTTTAAAAAAATTTCAAAACTATTAAAAAAATCAAATTAAAAAAAATAAGAATTTTTTGTAAACATACACATACATTGTTTGTAGATTCGCTCGTCGCCCGATAAGCATTATAAAATTTAATTTTAAACTGTAAATAAATTTACAGGGTATTTTATATTATTTATTATAATAAATAATCTGTTTGAAATTTAAAACAATTATTTTTTTTTTTCATTCATAGAATTTCAATTACGGTACGGGAAGTTTTAGCAATTGCCTTAAGAACGATGCCATGCCACCACTAGTTCATTATATGTTGTATTATTTTATATTTTCGGATCTGTTTTTTCGCTTTTAAACTTTATAAAAATCTATTCAATTTTTTTCATAATTATTTCAAAAAATAGCACTTAGGCCAGATAGTCGAAAACTTCGTTCTCATAATTTTATTAATTTTGGAAAATTTAAAATAAAGTTCAAATTATTAATGTGAGAATCTATTTGGATTTTTCTACGGCAATTTTCTCAATCATAACGTATTGTTTCATATAACATACTCGTTGTACATAACATTTTTTATATTTAATGAGTAGTTGTATTCTTATTATCAAGTAATTGCATAGATTTAATTTAAACTTATACTTTTTGAAAACTCGAGACTAATCCGGGACTAAAAATCTAAATCCGGGACAAATATTGCGTTTAGAAAAACCCGGGAATCGAGGTGAAAATCCGGGACTGCCCCGGCCAAAAAATGATCAAATATGCAAATTAAACTATCAGATGTTTTAGATATTTTATTAATAAGAACAAATTTTGTTTACATTTCTGTGGGTTCCGTACCTATGTTCATCCGTTTGACCATGACAGGGCGATTACCTCTCTAAAACAGTAATGCAAAGCGATTGCTTTGAAAAAAAATCGAAATTTTCAAAAAATTAATTTTTCCAAAGTTTTCAAAAAATTTTAGTCTTTCAAAAATTTTAGTTTTGGGAAGTTTCAGAAATTTGCCTTAAGGCACAATGCCATGCACCACTATTTTTAAAACAATTTTTCTTGATGTTGATCAAGAAAAAAACGGTCCTGTTTTTTCCACCATGCCAGATATAGTCATTGCTCAATTGACCCGCATGGTTCAATTAAAACTCCAGACGATTTTAATATTGGCAAGTGACGTAATAAACATCATATTATCTGTACTAAAAACTAGGGGTCAAATCTCCAATAAAATAGAAATATTATGGTAATACTATGTTACGGGTCTATCTTCGTATGAATTAGTAGTAACAAACTATGTATATGCTGTGCCATCAGAAGTTTTACACATACAACTTGACATCAGGTACGTGTTATCAAAGAGACATCAGACGTTGCACTTGTGATAAAATTGTTATGTGACGTTTGTGCATTTTGGAGGTTATATTTCATGTTTGCAATGCCTGATCCAACAACAAATATATAGATTTTTGACAATTTGTTACTACCAACTTATACAAAGATTTCTATTTTATCTACAGCTTCGATTTTGGGTAGTACAGCGTTTTAACGATTTTTATAATTGTGTTTCATATATTTTCAGGGAACTATTTGTATATATTATTCGATCGTTCAAAAGTCTATCCCGTGTCGAAATTTGTAGATAAATATAATGATAAACAAACTTCATTATTATATTTGCACCCGCATCGGCTTATCAGGCAGAATTATGTTAAAATTCTCTCTACATCGTTGTACAACGCCGTTAATACGAAAACAAAATAGTAGATCAATAGTCGGAGAGCTGAATAATATAAATATTATATTAGATTTATAAACTAGTGGTGCAAAGCATCGTGCTTTAAGGCAAATTGCTGGAACTTTCCGTAAAAAAAATTAAAAATTTAGAAAAGGTGAAATTTTTTGAAATCTTGTGAAATTAGATTTTTTTTAAGTTTTTGATTTTAATGATATTTAGATTTTTTTTATGAGTTAAAAAAATATTTTTTTAATTTCGAAATTCTGAAAATTTTGAAAAATTTGACATTTAAGAAAAATTTGAAATTTGTCCAAAATTTGGAAAATTTGAAATTGGTGAAAAAATTCGTTACGTTTTTAGAAACCACTTTAAAATCAAAATTTGAAAAATTAATTGAAATATAAATTGTTCAAATTTTTGTGAAAACCCGTTAAAATGTTAAATCTTTCTAATATTTGTATTTTTTTAAATAACTCATATTTTTGACAACATTGTCATTTTTTGAAAATTTCTGGAAAATTCCTTTCTAAAAGTTAAGTCATTTTGTCAATATAAGGAAAATGTTTTTTGAGTCTTTCAAATCTGATTCTCCGTTCTCTCATAAACTTAATTAGACTCTTGGCACTTATTGGTCAGTATCTCCAAAACGACTCAACCTGCCTTTATCAAAAACGTCCTCTCATCAATAAAAATCGAATGTATTCTGAATCATTCAAATCGGTTGATCTGTGCTCTCAAAATCGTCGATAAAAAATTGTACCCGCACGTACATACACACCTGCATCCATTTATTCCAAAGTATGCCAAAATGTTCAGAAACATTTGAAAAAGATATATGCAAAAATTTGTATTTTCAATTTTTTGCGATTACTCAAACTTACCTGAAACCTGAAACTGAAATTTTTGACAATTTTGAAATGTTTGACATTTTTGAAAAATTGAAGTTTATTGAAAAATTTAAATTTATTGAAAAATTGAAATTTAATTCAATTAATGACATTTTGACAATTTGGTTAAAATTAGAAGGCTAAAAGAAATTCATTTTTTATTATTATACGTTTCGACACGTGATGTGTGTCATCATTTAGTAAATCTAAAATATAATTCGACGATGGAATAATAAAGAAACAAATGTATAGCATTGAAATATACATAACAATATTTACATTTGTTGTAATATTGTATTTTAGATTCACTGAATGATGACACACATCAAGTGCCGAAACGTGAAATAATAAAAAAAAATTCAAATAAAAATATATTTAGTTAACATGTATTTATTTGTCTTTAATTAATTAATTTCTTTATTTTCAGCAGAAATATAATTGTAAAAGGTACTTGAAAAATTTTCAAAACCAAAGTCAAAAACTTACTATTACTTACTAAACCAAAGGATATAGGATGCCACAATTCAAAACAAGTAGATAAAACTATTAAAATGTTCGAGAACAAAAAAGTAGTAAAAGTGAACATTTTTGTGAACCAAAAAACGTGTTTTGTGTGAAGATGCCAAAGACAAAATGAGTCTCTATGTATTTTATCGTTAGGAGTGATGATTCAGTTGACCAGAAAAACATTATTGCAAAAATCCATTCAATTTCCATGAGTGATGAACAATATATTTAAAAAGTGAAGTCAAAAGATTTACAAGAACCAACCCTAAAAGTGAAAATGCTCAAGAAAAACGCATCTCTATTTATATATTTCGTCGTTAGTAGTGATTTTGTTGATCAGAAGAACATTATTATAAAAATTCATCCAAGTTCCATTAGTATTTTTAAAAATACAAATTTTCGTTTGTGATAAAATAATTTACCTCATAGTGATCGTTTTTTGTGCGATTTTTTCATCCGAGTTTATTCATATTATTTTAGTGTTTGTGTGTGTAGTGTTTTATTAAGGCCTTTATATATTATTTTAGTGCAGTGATAGTGTCTTGTTCTTGGTTCCTGGTACCTGGTGCCTGGTTCCTGGTAAGCTCTCTTCTGGAAATCACGAGGTAAAACATACATATTTTTTAGAACAAATTAATATTTCGTAATTAATTAAAAAATTTACCAATTTTTTCTTCATTTTTTAGACAACAAATTGGTAATCGGGATGTTCCAGAAGAATCGGTGATTTTAAACAAAGGTCAGTGCATTTTTAATCTTAGGCATGATTTCTAAGGGTGCGGTCACACGTCTCGTTGAGATTTCGCAAAAATAGATTTTGAAATAGAATTTTATCAAATTCTCTTGATTTTTTAAGATATTTTCGATCTTCATTATTATTGCTCGATTTTATCCAAATTTTTCGCATTCTGTTAATATTCTTCAAATTTTGTCGTTTTTCAGCAAACATTATCATATATTTTATTCTAAATATTCTAATCTGTTATTTTTTTTTATTTACTTTACTATTAGTTACAGCAACTTGCCATTAGGCATAATTTGATACACATACACCAATTTTAAAAGTTTTTGAGAATTCTCTTCGATGACGAACCATTATTCTATAGTTGAAAAATTTATTGGTGACCCTGCAAAAACCAAAAACTTATTATTTAAATTTTGGAGAATGTAAGTTAACCTTTTTACAATTTATAGTACCCTTGTTTTATATAAATTAATAAGTTAGTTAATTAAATAGATTTTTGATTAAAGCACAGTTTCTCAAAATGTTTTTACAAAGTTATCAATAAATTGTACTAATATCGATAATTTTGTGCCATAGATAGGTCGAACCTTAATCTATAAGTTATAGTTGAGAATTTACTGAATAATTTATTGAAGTTATATAATAATATTTATTTATATCGTGACCGTACCCTTTACTAATTCACAAATTTCTTTCAGCCTAATAAAACAAAAAGTTTTTAAAATAGAAGTGAGTGCAGTGTAGTAACAAAATTCGCGTACATTAATTAATTATTAAAACAAAAGTGATGATTAAATCATTTTTGCATAATTTCCGCGTAAAACGAGAAGTGTCTGTGTGTGTGTTTGTAAAAAAACTTGACTTTGTGCAATTTTGCGAAGAAATGCTGATATCTATGTTGGTTGAGGTAAGAACAAGTAGATGCATTAGATTGTATTTAATTTATAGGTGATTTTTTTTTCTAAATCACCAACGTGTGTTCTTTTTTATTTTAATAAATAACAGAGGCGAATTTCGGGCCAGAATAAATTTTTGAACCCTTTGGAAACGTTCTGAAAAAATACACAAAGAATTATTTAAATGTAAAATTTATATAAAAAATAGAGTAACTAAATTGATAAAAGTATATTGATTTGTTGTGTTAAATTCAGATTTTTCATTAATTATAAAAGACGTATTTAGAGTTTAGTTAAGTATGAAATATAGTAGATTTTTAAGGACTTTATGAATATCTTGAAACGAGAAAACATTTTAAAATAATTACTTACAAAAAATGCATCTTAATTTGTACCACCAATATGTATAAAATATGCATAAATCACTGAAAGCAAGTTAAAAAAAATGATTATGATTTAAAAACTAAAATATTTTGGGAAACTTTTCAGGAAGAACTATCTGATTATCTATTTTATATTTTGATTAATGGTTTCGTTCTTCACATTATATTATAATTCTAGTGTTTTTTTGTAAAATATTTGTATCTTTTACTACTAGCTCTCCGATTTTAATAAAAATAATATTCAACCAAAGCTTAATTTATTATATATTGCGAAACTCTAAATCAAACATGCCGATGTTATTTTTGCAATAAATTACAAAGGATTAATTACGGATATGTCAAATTGTGAATTTATATATTCTTAGCATTAAATTTTAACATATATTTTGTCGAATTTTTTATTACTAAATTTTAAATAAATATTTAACATTTTTTGTGTCCTATATATTTTTTTCTGTAGTACATCTCAACTTAGTATTTTAACAAATAATATTTAACTATCCTTTTTTAGGATAATGTTTTGATAATATGAAAAAAATATAAATTTAGTCAAAAAATTTAATTTGAGCAGATTATGCAGGGGGTCTCAAAAATTAGCATGTAACCATGCCTTGATTTTAGTCCTCTAAATAATTTCAAGAAAAAATGAATTGATCTAGAATAAAGTCGCTTTCGTTTTGTCGAACTGCGGACAAGTCTGGGGAGAAAATACAACTTATTTTTATATTCTCGATTTTTTTGCATAGTTTTATTGCCAATTAAAATAATATACATTTTTTAAGACAATATGTTGGGTGTAAATGCATTTAAGAGATTATCTCCTATAAGATATTTTTTTTTTTTAATTTTTTCACATTTTATTTAAGATCGTATGGTAATTTTTTTCAATCTTCGAGTGGGATATTCCTCGCTTAAAACTTTTAAATATATTTGGGTGACCTGGTAGTTTTGAACAAAAAAATAGTGCAAATCGGAATATAAGGATGTTCTAAAGTAGTTCATACTAAAGACAAATCTATATATAAGACTCTTTACAAAATTCAAAAAAATTGGTCCAGTAGAGAAATCATAGAGGAAAAATTTCCAAAAATAATTTAAATTGTTTTCAATCCTCGATCTAGACCAGAATACGTCTTTAACGCTAGCCTCAAAATATTCTAAACTATTTGACATTTTAAAAATCATTTGGCTTTTTCTTCAAAAATTCCATTTTAAATAGAAAATTGGTCACTGCTTCAGTCGCATGTCGAATATACTCGTTTATACACAAAACTTTGCCACTTTTCCATGACGAGTCTATTCGTCAAACACAGTTAACTGGTTAAAGAAATAAGTTTTTGATATTTTAGTTGTTCAAACGATAAAAATTATTAAAAACGATAACAGTTATTAGAATCACATGATTAACCACAATTAACTACCAGTAAGTAGTTGAAGATAGGCTTGCTTAGGGGGCGTCCATTAATCACGTGAGCAAGTTTTTAAGGATTTCTGAACCATCCGTACCCTTTAGTGATATTCAAAATTACCCCCCCCCCCTCCATCAACTAACATCACGTGTATTTTTAGTTACGTGAAGAAACTGTACAATTTTTTTTTTTTGAAAATGAATAATTTTTTTTAAAAAAATTAGCTAAAAAATAAATACGCGTGATATCTTACTAAATCCCTCGCTCACCCGCGTGATATTTCGTGATTTTTTGTCAGACCACCCCTCCCTCTAAAAACCTCACGTGATTAATGGACGCTCTCTAAGTAGTTGGAGGTAGACTTGATTATAGGATTTATTGTCAAATCCTGAAAATACTAAATACTCTATAAGTCTTACTTCAAAATATTTCTCTGAATTTATATATGATAAAATCAAATTATTCCAACAAAACGGTGTCGATTTAGTATTTTCCATCCGCGGTTAGCCGTTTGTTTGCTGGTGGCCTGGTGGGCGAATAGTCGAATAGTCGAATAGTCGAATACGTCGAATACCAGAATACCGAATACCAGAAATGGAAAATTTGATATATCGGTCCGCATTATAATCGGACGGCATTCCTGAACGGAAATCGGAAGATCGCGACTGCCGATACTCGATATATCATCAATGTTGGCGATATTTATGCGATCTAGTTACAAAACAACCTCTAACCAGTTAACAAACAAACATATGCAACAAACCGAACCGAACCAAAACGAACCCAACCGCATAACCGGATTGCCGTTACGTGGCTTTGAAGGAAACATACAGGTAGGAATATGTGAAATTCGGGGTAATTTCAGAACATTGCATTTTTCAACTTCCCGTAGGGTAGTTATAGTAATGGGGCGAAAATCGAAAATGAAATTTTTGCATATCTTCACGTTTCAGAGGTTTCTGAACATTTTGGCATACATCAGGAAATATTGATGTGGGTTAGTGTGTGTGTGTGTGTTTTGTATGTCCACATTTTCGGTCGCACGGATCAACCGATTTGAATGGTTCAAAAAACATTCGATTCCTATCGGTGGGGAGATGTGCTGATTAGTTTGTGGCAAAGTCAGGTCCAGCCGTTATGGAGATACGGAGCAAATAGTGCAGAAAATAGTAATCGAGTTTTTGAGAGAAGGAGCATCAGATTTGAATGATCCAAAAAACATTCAATTTGTAATGATTGAGAGAAGTGGCGATTAGTTTTTTGCAAAGGCAGGTCCAGCCATTTCAAAGATACAGAGCTAAATGTTAAAAAAATGACAGTTTTTGAGAGAACTAAGCACCAGATTTGAATGATTCTAGAAACTTTTTGCTTGTGTTTACAAAACAATGGTTTTTGGGAAAAAAATGAAAAAAATGATAATTCATTTTTTTAATTCGGACTGAAGTTCTAAAGCTCACTTATATACTTTGAAATAATAAATTTTAAGTTTGTAATTCAGTTAAAACATTTCTATAATATTGGACAATTTACAGTTTTATATCAATCTAATTTATTTGAAAACATTTAATATTCCTCGAACATTTTGTTACGGTACGAGAGGATATCAAGCAGTATGATTCAAATATAATCTCAAATTGAAATAGCCTTTTGTAGGAATTTTACTCTAGTGTCTTCAAACAATATTTCTAAAATCTACTAAACATTTCTATGTAAATCGTACATTTTTACTATCCTGCAAATATCTACCAAAAAAGTTAAATCTAAATTGTATTTCTATTCTTAGTTTTTCTCTTGTAAGAGATTTTTTTCGTTGTGTCGAGTATAAATAAAAAGTGCCTTATTAGGTTTTCTTTATTATTTTTCTCTTTCTGAAGGAGAAGTTTGTTTTCATAAAAAAAAGTTTTATGTTTCCTCTACGTTACAAGTCATTCTGAATCGAATGAGACCGAATTGGAAAAAGTATGTGTGTGTATTTGTTGTGTGTGAGCAGATCATTGACCTGACGGCTAGACCGATTTCAAAAAATTTAAAAGCTGAAACTCGGTAAGGACAAGCGTTGGCTAGTTTTGCCGTTTCTTCAAAATTATCAAATCGAAATTATGTATTTTTTGCAGTGAAAATTTATGACAAAAAATATTTCCTGTAGCAATTTTTCCACAAACATTTCCCTATTGTGTATTTTTGATTTATAATTCAATCACTTATTGTCCATTGTTCGTCAATTGCAAACGGCGTCGGCGGCGGATTATATGTTATTTGTAAGTTATTGTACATTGTTTCGAATATTTATTATTAAACTTACAGTTAGACTGACTATGACCAAAAGAATTTTACGAAACGTACAAATTGAGAAAAGATTGATGGTATGACTCTTGGTAAAATTTAAAAACATCATGGGGTAAAAACTAAAAAAAGACTACTGCATAAAAATTAGGCAAAAATGCAAGGAAATTTTACACAAAAATTGTAGGTTTTTATATACCACTACTTTCCTAGAATAATGCCACTTTACTAAATCCTTTACCACGTGAATCGTCCATTCCTCATCTTGAAAATAAAAATCCCGTTCGTCATAAATCCATATATGACCATATACGCGAACTATGTTAATATCGCGGACATAAAAAATAAAAGCATATAAACGCAAAACGGGCCATGAGCATTTTACGATCACTAAAACGTATCTAATAAACACACGTATAAAAGTTGCATAAAGAACGATTTTTATTTTTCAAAAATATTTCTTCGAGAAATGAAATAGATGGGAAGGCGGATGGACAGGAAAATTGATCCAGAAAATAGAACTTCTATTTAACTTCCAGTAGGGTATAAGTTATAGTAGTCGTACAAAAATCGAAATTGAAATTTTCTGCATATTTTTACGTTTCAAAGGTTTCTGAACATTTTGGCATACCTGAGACATAATGGATGTGTGTATGTATAGATACAATTTTTTGTCGACGTTTTCCGGAGCATTGATCAACCGATTAGAATGATTCAGAAAGCATTCGATTTTTATTGATAAGGACACGTGCTGATTAGTTTTTGGCAAAGGCAGATCTAGCCGTTTCGGAGATACAGAGCAAAGAGTACAGAAAATAGAAAGAGTTTTTGAGAGAACGGAGCATCCGATTTGAATGCTTCAAAAAACATTCCACTTGTATTAACGTAATAAAGAATTGATTATGTTTTCGCAATTTTTATTACAACTGTTAAATAATATAACATCTAGCAATAATAATAAATAATAACATAAATTTAAATAAATAATAGTACAATGGATAAAGTTTACATTTTGCAAATGTCTAGCAGTTTTGGAGATTCAGATTTTTTTTTTTTAAAATGCCATTTGGCAATTTGAATCAACAGACAAGGATGGGTATCAAAAGTAATCCAGAAATTTGATAGTTCTCAAAATTTTAATGAAAAAAATAAATACAATGAATGGGTATCAAAACCTATCCAGAAATTTGATAGTTCTCAAAACTTTCAAAAAAAAAAAACTAAAAATTTTAGTTTCCAAAAACTTTTCCAAGTTTCTACAAAAAGTTTTAGGTTTTCAAAAAATATCAGTATTTTCAAAAAAGCTGTTTTTTTAATATTTAAATTTTTTAAATGTTTTCAAAATTTTCAAAAATGATAAAACTAGTGGTGCATGGCATCGTGCAAATTGCTGGAAATTCTCGTACCAAAAATTAAAATTAAAGCAATATATATTAAAATTTGTTGGAAATTTTGAAAAAATTCGACATTTGAGAATTCAGATTTTTTTTGAAAAATTCGATTTTTTTTAAATATTATGAAACTTCTGCAAAATTTGGAACTTTTATTATATTATTATGAGTCGCCTAAGCGCCGCGTTGCAGTATCCGATAAAATCTCTATAAAATTTCCGTTAGTTTGATGATTGACATCTAATATGATCTAATGATCATTTTTGATTGCCAAATGGCATTTTTTTTTTACTTTTTACATTGAATCTTCGAAACCGCTAAACCTGTCTAACCAAAAAATTAATCGGTTGCTCATTTTGTCACTAAAAGTAAAAATCTTTCAAATTATTCAAATAATTTACTTTATTAGAATCTTTTCGAATTATTCAAATCGGACGCTTTCTTCTCTCAAAAACTGAATTACTGTTTTTGGCACACACTAGTTAGTTGTAATTTCTACAGTTTATTATTACAAAGTGTCTGTGTCTCTCGTATCCTATGATTCGATGTTTATGAGTGTGGATTGTGGAGTTTTTAATGAAGAACCGCAGCCTCAATTAGCTCATTGTTGCAATTTAATTGTAGAACGCGTTGCAACCGCCACAATAGAAGTATAAAAGAACCGAACCGAACCGGACCATACAGGCTGTGTGTTTCATTAGCGCTTCCGTATATTAAATAAAATAAATTCATGGAAATAATCAAGCTATATAATAATGATACGGAAAACTAAATTTAAAGAATCGTGCACACAAAGGGTTAGTGCACAATATTTCAATATTGCATTTACAATAATCCAAACATTTTTAATTTCCCGTAGGGTAAGTTATAGTAACAGCAAAATTAGAAATGAACTTTATGCATCGTCATGACGATATGTATAAGGCATCGTGTCTTAATGCAAATTGCTGGAACTTCACGCACCGTAATTAAAAAATTCGAGTAACATTAGTGAGAATCATCAGAATATGCTTGGTTAAGTCAACGAGCAATTCTTGCCGCAAAGAATAATGATGTAAATTCATGGAAATAATCAAGCTATATAATAATGATACGGAAACTAAATTTAAAGAATCGTGCACAAAGGGTTAGTGCACAATATTTCAATATTGCATTTACAATAATCCAAACATTTTTAATTTCCCGTAGGGTAAGTTATAGTAACAGCAAAATTAGAAATGAACTTTATGCATCGTCATGACGATATGTATAAGGCATCGTGTCTTAATGCAAATTGCTGGAACTTCACGCACCGTAATTAAAAATTCGAGTAACATTAGTGAGAATCATCAGAATTATGCTTGGTTAAGTCAACGAGCAATTCTTGCCGCAAAGAATAATGATGTACACGCACTGAATTTCACCATTTAATCAAAAATTGCTGGCGATTTGGTGACATACCAATGATTCCGACTGGTCTTCCGTTTGACTTCAAACGATTGCAATTTCCAGTTTGCCTTGCGTTCGCAATAACAAGTCGCAAGGCCAATCGCTTAGTATTTGCGGGATAAATTCCAAATAGATTATTTAGAAAATCATTGTTTTTCACATGGGCAGTTATAAGTTTCCTGTTCACGAGTTGGAAAATCATCCGCTTTGTTTGTGTTAACGTCAGACCAAAAACCAAAAAATGTGGTTTACCAAAGAGCACTTCAATGAAACGGTTTGCGGATTCACTTTCATTTACTTAGAGAAGTTCAACTAAAAAACACTTTATTTTTGTAATCGAAATAAATTCGTTATTGTTGTGTAATAAAATCAAATTTTTCCTTTTCAAATATAAAACAAACAAAAAATTTCTTCATCTTTCTAACGAAACCATCTAGTGGCGAAACGGGTTTGCTAGTTTACTTATAAAATAATTTATTATAAATAATGACTAAGTTATTTCAATTTTTATCAGGAGAGTTGATGACTTAAATCCTGTGGCGCTTTTCTTTTTAACCTTTCTCAATAGTTATCTGTTATTAAGGAGTTTGCTAGTGAATTTGGATGACTGAGGAGCTTGTTTCTATATTTATGTGCTGTTTTTGTTATTACATTATTTATGGTAGGTGTGTTCGTGTTGACATGAATCAACCAGTTGGAAACATATTTTGGTGCTCCTAAGGCAATTTTTAAAAATTTGTTCTGAAATTTCTGTATTATTGCTATATTAGTCTTATGAGCACTGCCCCACAACTGTATTTCATAGCACCAAATTGGTTTGAACAAAGATTAATATAAAAATAGCTTATTGTATGAGCTTAGTTTGGATTTAGTTCAAAATAACACGTAAAGCTTAATTATAAATGCAATATACATAAAACAATGATATATATGTAAGACTAGACTTTAACAGATAGTGTAGATATTATGTAATTTAGTATATGGCTAATGTACCAGTTTATAAAGCCAATAAAATAATAAAAAAAAGCTTAATTTTAATTAATTTTTTAATAATAAAAATTATTATAATTAAAATAATAATAATTATAATTATAATTATAATTTTAATAAAAATTATTATTTTTAACTTTGAAATTATAGAAAGATAAGTAAGAAAATGAATTAAAAAAATGATAATAATAAATGTAGAATATAAAAATGAAACGACGTAGACGGCTAAATGCTCCAAGTAAGCAAAGCCAATAAAATTAAAAAAAACTTTGCTATTCAGTTTATATAATTCTTAGAAATATGAGATAAGATCCTTCATTCTAATTCCGCTTTATTAAGTTTCGGTTATTTTTTTTCTATGTGAACGTCATCGTTTAATTTATATACTCTTATATTTAGTTTATAAAACAAGAATAATGAAAGTTATAGTAGTTATTATAATCTATTTGAAAACATTTAATATTCCTTGAACATTTCATTACGGTACGGCAAGTTCCTGAAATTTGCCTTAAGGCACGATGCCATACACAACTAGTTTTGTTTTTTATCCTGTACAATTTTTGGTAAAAATTTTGAAGAATTATATTTTCAATAAAAATTTAAAAATAGTTTGACAAAGATTAGCTTTCTCAGTGGTTTTTATACAAATCAAGTACGTACACAATTCACACAATTTCACAAAAAAATCTATCGAGATTTCCGTCCGATACTTTTCCCGCATCAAACACGACGACCGTCGACCACATATCATCGTACGTTTCGCGGCGGCACGCGAAAAGGATTAAAAGGACGATAGCAGTAGGTACCGCTGCTGCAAAAATAAGCAAAACAACATCTATGTGCCAGAATAGCACACATAACAGTGTTTTATTCAAAATAGTAAAAAAGGTAGAAATGAAAATAATAAAAACAAACTATTTTCATCCGGCTCCCGGTGTCCATACAACATACAAGAGAACAACAAAAGCGAATCGGCTCGGCGCGGCGGTGGCGGTGGCGGTGGCTCGCCGTTTATTAACGCAAATTGACAAAGTGCCCGCGATCGTTTTGCTTAACGGGCCGTTTATTCTGCAAAAAAGTGAAATTGATGGGAGAAAATCAGGTGTTCAAACTTCTACTATTGCATATCGGGTAATAATATTTAACGATAATATTGCAACTAAGTTTTATTCGGAAATATTTCATGCTTTTATAACGCCCTTTAGCGATTGAGATAAATATATACACAAAAGACAACTTTTATAACAATAAATATATTTATTAAACAGTAAAATTATAAGTACTTCATTTAATATTGATTAGGTTATTGATTAGATCAGCTTGGATTCCAAAGAGAGAGTACTTTGTTGCCCATTGCATAACAATATACTTCAATTTTTAACTTCTCTTAGGGTTATAGTAATTGTCCACAAATCGAAAATAAAGATTATTGCATATTTTTGATACCTTTTCAAAGGTTTTCAAAGATAAAACCGCTTTGGAGGATTCAAAAACTTTTGAATTCTATTGATAATGAGATCTGCTGATTAATTTTTGTTAAAGACAAGTCTAATTGCTTCGAATATATGATTCAAAAAGTCTCAAAAATGATAATTAAATTTTTAAGAGAACGCTGAAACCGATTTAAATAATTTAATTAACGCCTCATTTATATTGACGTAATGAATAATTTATTATATTTTTGCGAAGAGAAGTCGAGCAGTTTTGGATATATAGAAAAAAAGATTTTAAAAAATGCCATTTAGCAGTTGAAAATGGCACATTTGCAACAGTATGGATCAACCGAGAATGGGTATCTAAAACTTACAACAAATTTCAAAATTTAATAATATTCAGAAAAAAAATTTAACAAATTTGAGTTTTCATAAAGTTTTCAATTTTTTAAAAGAAAAAAAGTTTTCAAAAAATTTCAATATTTTTAAAATTTTTCAAATTATAAAAAAATCATACGCAAGCATTTATATTGGATGGTAGTAAATGGTGGCTTGGATTTGTAAATATTTTGTAGAGCTTCGAACAAAGAACCTCAAAAGCAATAAAAAAACAAAAGTTTTTTAAAAAACTTTTGCTTTATTTATTTGCTGTCGACGTTTCGGAACTAGGTACGCTCCATCTTCAGAAATAAAATTTAAACAAACAATATATTTAAGAAAAATAGAAAATGGTGGGTTTTTATAAAATGAATGAAGTTGGGGAAGAGATATCTCTTTCACTCTAAAATGTTATATAATAATAATAAAAATAAAATAGTAGATTATATAAAGAAATATTACAAATGTTAGAAAATTAGAATATTCTTAAAAAATAGGGTTAAGAAAAACAGAATTAATTACCCTTATGATTGATTATACACTAACACTTCTTCATTGTGAAGAAAACTATAGCAAAAAATATTGTTAAAAATATCTCTAGACAAGATTACCCTCTTACCGCTACAGGTGGTACGACTAAGGCGACTATAGACTAATACATAGTTTAATAAGAAAATTGAGTGGTTGATAATCATAAGACAACTCACTGACGATTCAGTAAACTCCGAAGTTCTCTTTAAATTTAATTGCATTTAATATTATAGAATTATTTAGATAGGAGGTACGACTTAAGCAACCTTATCTTATAACCTTGCTTCTTATAAGGCCCAATGATTATTGTATCTATTGATGCGTTTTATATTACAAAGTAAACTATTTTATCTAATACTTCGAATATTTTAATTAGTTGCAACCGAGAATGATTTTAGGATCTAAACATATATTAATCAAGCAGACATTCATTTTTGCTTGCTGCTATTTATAGCATTCACATACTATAAATTGCAGTATAAAACTTTACTGAAAAGAATTTTTACGCACTTTATAAAATTATATTATATTCAAACTCCCCGTTAATTAGCATCCCATGGGGTAAGTTACGTTTCAAAGGTTTCTGAACGTTTTGGCAAAAATAATAAAAATTAATGAATAAAACAAAAATTTCAAAGGTCAAATTTTTTAAAAAAATTCAAAATTTTCAAAAAAAGACTATTTTATTTCAAAAATATCCATGAATTCCAAAATGTTCAATCATAGTCATATAATAGCTTCTAAACTTTTTTTATTACGGTACGGAGAGTTCCAGCAATTTTCCTTGCTGGACACGATGCCATACATCACTTGTTAAAATTTTTAATTCCTGGTTATTTTTTCGTCGGGTAGTATACTTTTCCGTGGTGAGTGTGCCGGTAGCGGGCGTTTCGCGGCATTACATAACTGTCCGTGGCCGAAGAATTATCGCCGCCATAAAACATTTAACGACTGGATAATGCCTCTTTGTGCGCGCGGCGGCGGAGGCTATGGACGAGAGTAGGTATTCCGCCGCTGCGGAGGCACTTATTTCGGCGACCAGGATAAAGGATAGATGCATCTAGTCTAAAGTTATACGTTTCCTTGTATCAGTGAAAAATACGAATTCAAACTCCATACACTACTAATGGTAATAATAATAAATGGTAGTCTGCCCAAAGGTAGCAGGTCAATAATGTCAGAGCACTACAAATCGATGATTCCATTTTCTCTTTTGTTCATTACTCTCATTACCGCTTTATTACCATAAATCACTTTTCTTCAATTTTATGCATTTTTCTTTTCAAACTTCTCTTACTTTGCAATCTAGTTCTGTGCTTCAACTTTCAGTTTCCTGTATTTTCTTGTCCAATGGATATGCCAAAATAACTGCTAAGTCTTCAAATACAAATGTATCTGAAATTACATTTTCTGATATTTGTTAGATCTTTTCTTCAATCTTTGTCATAATGTCCTCGATATTTCCATTTGCCTATTATTATATTTCTAGTCTCAGTCATTTAGTTCGTCGCCTACGGCTTCCAGGAATAGTTATCGAACAGTAGCAAGATGCACAGATTCGCTCCTGGGTACTTCTAAGTTGCAAGTTGCGAGTACCTACCGAGTCTAATGAGTGACTACGATCTCTGTCTCTTTATTGTTAATAATCGACGAGTCAGTGAAAAAAATATTAAAAATATTATGCGGATTATATAATATAAATACAACGGGGTCTGGAGGTAGAAGAGCCCACTGCCAATCTCAAAATAAGACTCAAAATCTAGTAAAATTTAGTAAAGTAAGACACGTTGGAAGTTGTCTGATACTGTTTTAAAGTAGAGGGCAATAGATGTATAACCAGATGTATAACCAGACATTGTCTTAAATTGGGTAATATACAGAAGTATTTTTTTTCTTGTTAGTTTTTTGGTTTTGAGCACTGTTGTTTAGTTTGCAATAGATATAATTTTGAAGTAAACATTTGTTTCATGAGTTATATTGTTAATTTTAAGTTAGATTCAACAGCTTTTTTATATAAGTTCTAGTTTAGATTACATGTGTTTGGGGTAAAAATGAGCACATAAATCTTTACACTGGTGAGGTGTGAAAAAATATTATTTTGAAAAAAGATTAAAAAGCAATTTCACAACATATCAATTCAATTACAAGTGATACCAACTTTGATGATTTTATAATCAGAGTTGTAATTATAATTATAACAATATACTAGAATTGAATGCTAATAATACATAATTATAAATGTGGCTTATAAAGATTGATAATCTGTTCAGTTTTTTTAAGGTATCTGCAATTACTTTTTTAATTACTTGTTTATTGTCTCTAATTACACTGTCTACAATATTCATCTCTATATCTATTTGTCTCTCACAATATTTAATCTACTTATATCATTGTTTGAATTTTATGATAGTAAACTTTAATTATTGAGGATATTGTAAAATCTCTAAATTACATTATGAAGTTCAAAATATTAGTAATGCTGCAGTAGTTGATAATGAAATACGAAAAATATGGGACAAGAGTTTGCTAAAAACTTGCTTCAAACTACAAAACAATTTGCTGATGAGAAAAATAGAATAAAAATGAGATAAAATTTAAAAAATAGTTTAGAGATTAATCGAGGCTTGGAGTGTACAATACAAGGTCTAAAAAATAGAAAAAAACTGTAAACTTTGTTATTTATGTGCTAATTAGTAAAAATAAGTAAATGCTAAAAAATATTTGAGGATAATAAAAATATTTCATATTTCATTACCATAAAATTTCGTCTGAATATTGATAAACATTGATCATGATAACAACACGGGAAAATCTATAAAATAACTAAATAAATAATTAATTAAAACAACGATCAAGCACTTCGTTAAAATATTGCAGAAAAATGTATAGATTGAAAATTTAGACAAAAATCCAGAAATAAATTTATCTTTAATTTCTGGTTTGCTCAAAGAAAATAAAAAAACTAGTGGTGTATCGCATCGTGCCTTAAGGCAAATAGCTGGAACTTCCTGTACCATAATGAAATATTAGAAAAATCAAATTTAGTACAAAAAATATTTTTTGAAAATTCAAAAAAAAATTCTTTCGTCAAAAGCAATCGTTTCGTCAACACAAGCACAATGTTTTTTGAATAAATTAAATCGGATTCTTAGTTCTCACAAAAACTGCAATTTTTTGCATATTTAGCTTCGTATCTCCAAAACAGCTGGTCCTGCCTTTGCCAAAAACTAATCACCACTTCTCCCCATCATTACGAATTGAATATTTTTTTGGATCAAAACACGATTTGTATTTTCTGCACTCTTTGCTTCGTATCTCCGAAACAGCTGGACCTGCCTTTTCCAAAAACTAATCAGCCCGTCTCCCTATCAATAGGAATCGAATGTTTTTTGAACCATTCAAATTGGTTGATCCGTGCGCCCAAAAACGTGGATGAAAAAGTGCATCCATACTTACATACAACATATACTCATACACATCCATTTTTTTAAAATATGCCAAAATGTTCAGAAACCTCCGAAACGTAAAGAAGTGCAAAAAATTTCAATTTCGTTTTTCGGACGATTACAATAACTTACCCTACAGGAAATTAATAATGAGATCAACTCTACTTGCAACTTTTTTTTTATCAAAATTGAATGCCCGAGACTACAAAAGTAAATTCAATTTGCTAGTTACGCATTGAAATAAAATTTCTTTTAGAGTCACACTAAAGAATTTATTGGCGTAAAAATTGCATTTACAAAAATCTGTACAGATTAATGCTATTACATGTTAGAAAATTAAGTGGTGATCAAATTCACAGCACTATTCAAAATGTTTAAAAGCCCAAATTTCTATAATAAAAAATCCTAGATTACTGATTTTTAGAATATGCAAAAAAATAATTAGTGCTTAACATTGCTAAATTTAACATCGCCAGAACGCAAATCAGCATTTACGGAAATTTTTGATGTGTAAAAAGTAAATTCAATTTGTTAGTTACTTATTGAAATAAATTTTCTTTAAGATTCACACTAGTTTTGTTGGCTTCAAATGCATTTACAAAAATCTGTTAAATTTACTGTCATCACATATTAGAAAATTCGGTGGTGGTAATAAACAATTCTAGATGACTGTGGTTTTTAGAATCCAAATCCAAATCCAAATCTAAATCAATATTTATGGTAATTTTTGATAATGTGTCTCAATTATTACCACCAGTCTTCTGTCTATTATTAATGACAATGCTACTGCACAACTGCGTCATATCTCTACTAATTAATATCGTACCTTATTAATTATCAATAGCAGATCATACTGTCTGGGACGTCTACCAGACATCAGACAAGAAAAACAAGAGTAAATCTATTGAATTGAAAATATAACGAGTGAACAAAACAAAACATCGACAATGTAATCCAAGAGGTACTAGAAGGCTCAGTGACTACATAAGTGGTAATTACATAATATATAGCAAACCCGACAACTACGTTTCGCCACCAGATGGTTTCGTGAGAAAGATGAAGAAATTTTTTATTTGTTTTATATTTGAAAAGGAAAAATTTGATTTTATTATACAACAGTAATGAATTTATTTCGATTACAAAAATGAAGTGCTTTTTAGTTGAACTTCTCGAAGTAAATGAAAGTGAATCCGCAAATTATCCGTTTCATTGAAGTGCTCTTTGGTAAACCACAATTTTGTTTTTTGGTCTGACGTTAACACAAACAAAGCGGATGGTTTACCAACTCGTAAACAGGCAACGTATAACTGCCCATGTGAAAAACGATGATTTTTTAAATAATTTATTTGAAATTTATCTCGCAAACACTAAGCAATTGGCCTTGCGACTTTTTATTGCAAACGCAAGGCGAACTGGAAATTGCAATCGTTTGAAGTCAAACGGAAGACCAGTCGGAATTATTGGTATGTCACCAAATCACCAGCAATTTTTGATTGAATGGTGAAATTCAGTTCGTTGACATCATTATTCTTTGCGGTAAGAATTGCTCGTTGACTTAACAAAGCCTAATTCTGATAATTCTCACTAATGTCATTACTCGAATATTTAATTACGGTGCATGAAGTTCCAGCAATTTGCATTAGGACACTATGACATGCACCACTAATTTGCTATAAACCTTGCGGAGCCCGAGACCTTTCCAATGAATGCAAAATTGTCGAAATCGGTTCGTGCGTTCTGGAGTTATTTCGTCAGGAAGGAAAACCCGACTTATTTTTATATATATAGAAGATAATTGGATTTATTGATGATTTCCAAGGCTCGGTGGTTAGAGTTAAGAACTTCCAAATATTTTTTATAATTTTTTTTTTAACATCTGATACATGTTAAATTTCGAAACAAGATCATTAATTCTGCCTTCAACCCTCACCACCCCGCCAATGTCTACTCGTCGTCGTCGTCGACGTGGTGGTGTACCCTTTTCTGAGTTGTCGTTTATGTCCTTTTGTATCCTTTTGATGTCTCAACATAACATCCTGCGCGACATGACACAGCGTTTAAGGAGCGATTCTGTGATATAATTTATGACCGTGCCAACGCTCACCGTCGTCCTCCTATCGTCTTTTCGGCCTTTTTGCTGCTCGATTTTTAGTCTTGGACTAGACCAGGGCTGGGTAAGAGAAAATTGTAATACAAAATATATAGGGTTATTCTGGATTTAAAAATGGATCTAAAATTCCTAATTGCAGAACGCTGATTGTTCCTGACTCTAAGGATCTTTCGACCTTTCTAATAGATAACCATACTTTTTCATGTATTGGTTTACAATAGTCCTTTCTGAATAATCTCAATTGCCCATTCCTTATGAAACTAATATAAAAGATTAGCAAACCGGACGAACTCCGTTTCACCACCAGATGGTTTCATTTTATGTAACATTTCGTTTGGTGATTAAAAGATGAAGAAAAAATTGCACAATACACGTAATTGATTTGATGGTTTCTAATTGAAATGTTAGGAAACAAATAACCAATTTACATTTTTGCACAATTTCATAGTGAACACAATGCCGGTTTGTCACATAAAATTAACTGAGCAGAGAACAATGAGTAGCTGTCAAACAAATGAGTAGCAGTCAAACAAAAATATTAGTTTGTAGTACATGCTAAGTATCAGAGATGATGCTGTATGTGAAAAAAGAAAAAGTGTTTTCCGTTTCTCTGTTCAAATTTTTCTTCAATTTTCTTCCGCTATAAACCTCACGGAGTCCGAGACCTTTCCACCGAATGCAAAATCGTCGAAATCGGTTCGTGCGTTCTGGAGTTATATCGTCAGGAAGGAAAACCCGACTTATTTTTCATATAATAGACTACTATAAAAGGGCAAAACAGCCTTTCATCCTCAACATATATTTATTTTTTTGACTGTGACGGTAAATTTATCAAACAGTTCAATTACCATAGTTGAACAAGATCTACAATATCATGGACTATTTGGAACTATGTGTTTCCAAAATATTGAAAATATTGCATTAGTAAGTTTCATGAATTTTGTACTTTTTCTAACCCTAGGTCTATTTTCGCTTTTTACTCTGTTTGAACCTCAGAAAGTGCGGAGACACGTAAATGTCAGCAAAAGATAATAAATTTGATGTGGGAAGGAGCTCCCACTGCTTGCTTTCAAATGTTGAAAATAATGTTAGGTAATAAGAAATATTTTGAACAAAATTAAAAATATTTTTTTATTAGTAAAACATCGAATTTTTGTCACGTTGGACATTTAATTTTTGTTATCACCAAAGTACATTAGGTAAAATTGTTTTGTCACATTTTATATGCAATGATTTGTTGTGATGTTAAATATGATGCTATATGTACATTTGTGTTTCAAATGTCATATATCCGCCATTTTTATGCTTATGCTAAAACTATGTAAAATAAATTCTCTTCTTGGCCGACAGCGAAACATATAAAATCAATATAAGCGGATACTTAATAACTAGAATATTTTCAAAAAATCGTCTTATTTTTACCACATATAATTTATACGATCGAGAAATTATTCTAGTCATGAATACTGATTCCAAATATGTTAATATAATAGTTTTGGACGAATATGTCTGCGGTTTTATTGAGACACTTCATTTTCTGAGAAGGATTCAAATCTGGCAAATATCAGAATGGATTAGCATATAAAAGAATTTTGAATTGTGAGAAATTTAATATGACAAAATCTCCTGAAAGTCTGGCAAATGTCTTAGAATATTGTAAATTATGTGATTTTGTTCCAGATCGTTTTAAAATATTGCAAGTGGTCTGAAAATTTTGCAAATTATCTGAAAATGTTATAAACTATCTACAAATGTTACAAATAATCTGAAAATGTTGCGCATTCCAACTACATACGAAATGATTCTATGCGCTATATTTTATATAGTAAACTTTCAAATAATTGTTTAATTTGAATGCTATTATTGATTTCTTGATAGCGCGGTACAAATCATTTATACTAATTCTACTAAGTTTGTTACAGAAGCGCTACAAATTAGCCTGGTTTGTATGGATCGATACGAATTTTTTATAGCGCGGTTTGCATATTACACGTTACGCACACGCCGCGTTATACGAGGGTCGACTGTTGTACCAGCTCAAATCTAAATTCATTGTCAGCGTTCGTCATCTTGTTAGATGAAACACTCGCCTGATGCGACACCGTCGCGCAGTTCAAGTGCAAAAGCTTGTAGGAGTGAGCTTGAAAGCTCGAAAGCTTCGTTATGTAGACAGAGAGCTAGATAGTTATTAAATACAATTCAACTAAATATATTCGATATGTTTAAAATAAAATACTGATTTTTCATAAATACTGTGACGTTGACATGATTTATGTTATATGAATAATGCAAAATTTAAACGCCATGGCAAACTATAACCTGATCCACCCATAGCTGTAATTGGAACTCTATTTAATTTGCTAAATATTGATGTGCGATTTTTTTTTTCAAAGGGTGGTCAAACCTATTTTTTCGTGTCGCATGACACTGTTTTTTTACGTTTATATTGCAAGTAAATATTCTGATATAAAATATATAAGGTAAGAGTATAATACACAAAGTCTATCCTTATGTACCTACCTTACAACTTATATACTTTTACGTAGTATTTATTGCAGACTTGCAGAATTCCAGGTTAGCTTTTTTGCAATTTATGATGTTAATTCTATTTGTGACCTTTGTTCGCTTCTAAACATAATCCAGACATTGCAATACTTTTGCATATGTATGACAACGTATGGTTTTTGTCATTTTAAACGGACCGTTAAACGGCAAAAATTTGAAGTAAATCTTTTATTTCGACTTCCAACAAAGTTGACTTCAACAATTAACGCTACCATGGAACAAGCAAAATTTGCCTTCTAGATAGTCTGCAAAAGGTCTGGATATCTGGAAAATATTTTGAATATTCGGATTTTTTCTGGATATTCTCAATAAGTTATATATAGTCTAAATTAAATATAGTTTAGATAGTAATAGTCTAAAACTGTTGCAAATCGTCTGAAAACATTTTACGTTGACTAGAAATAAATTTAACTAAAACTGGTGGTGTACAGCATCATACTTTAAGGTAAATTGCTAGAACATCCTGTACCGTTTTTTATATTTTTAAAAGCTTTCAAATTTTAAAAAATTATTTTTTTGAGAATTTTGAATATTTTGGATTTTTTCAGTAATCTTGTAACAAATCGACAATTTCAAAGAATTGAAAAGTCGCTAATCCATAGATTAGAAAATGTCGAGTAAATTCGTTTGAACTATATAAGTAACCAATGAACATTATAAATCTTGATACAAAACCCACACAATTTGTACTTATTATTAAAATATCTATAAAATATCTGATAATTTGATGTGCATAATGATTTTTGACCGTCAGATATCACTTTTTTTAAACTTTTTCCACTCCAAAACCACTTTTTCGACATCTCCAAAACCACTGACCATACAGTTCTTTATTTTGTCAATTCAAGTAAAATATTTGTTGAATCATTCAAATCGGTCGCTCCGTTATATCAAAGATAAAATTACCATATTTGGCACTCTTTGCCCCTTATCTTAGAAAGAACTAGACCTGCCTATGCCAAAAACTAATCAGCATGTCTTCTCATCAATAGGAATCAAAGGTTTTTTTGAATCCGTACACACACACATACAGCCATTTTTTCTAAGGTGTTCCAAAATTTTCCAAATCCTCTGAAACATAAAGATATACTTTCGATTATTTGTAATCTACAATCGCAAACGCTTTTACAAATGAAATGTCACATTTTACTTTGTTACAATCGATTGAAGTTTGGAGAAGGGTAGTAAAACCTTATCAAAAATTTCAAAAACATATTTATTTCATTATTATGAGGTTGACTTCAATACGAGTAACATGAAATAAAAATAATACGGAACCGGTCAGCACAACTAGAGATATTTAATTTAACACAGAGGATATTCATAGAAATCGAGCAAATCATCCATATTTTAATCGTAAATATTTACGTAAAATTTTATTTTCAGGGAATTTCTGAAATACGTATCAAATGATTTTATGTATAGTATTTGTAAAAAAATCATATGATTCTAAAATGTCATGATCTGGTCTGGTCGGTCTGCAGTTTTTAAAAGAATGTTTCATATAGGAATTTAAAAAAAATTGAGTACCGTCTTAATTATTTTTTTATTCCTCGATCCTTCCAGCTCTTTATTTACCAAAAAGCTCAAGCTCTAAAGTTCATCGTAGAGTGTAAAGTAAGAGTGCGATATGACGATTCTTCAAGTGCAATCCATTCGAGTGGCGTAATAGGAGAAATTAATGTCGGATATTACACTACTCTAACTCTACTCTAGACCCAAAGAGAATTGCATGTAATTGCAATTATTCGAATAAAGTCGATTTTGCTTAGTAAATAATTCATTTTAAATTATCATACTTTATGATGGATCGAGAAAAACAATTTTAAATTCTAAGAAGATTATTGCGTTCATGTAAACATGATAGAAATAGCATTTTATTAATATTATATAGCATTTTATTATATATTATGAAATAGTTCTTTAGTTTTTAAATATTAATTAACTTCCCGAAGGAGAAGTTTATATTTTCATAAAAAAATCCGATTAGCAAATTTTATGTTTCCTCGACGTTTCAAGCCATTCTAAATCGAATGAGACCAAATTTGGAAAAAGGATGTGTGTGTGTGTGTATGTGAACAGATTTATTGCCGTAAATCGACGTTTTCTCAATAACGGCTTGACCGATTCCAAAAATTTTAAAGTCATTCAATGTATCTCAATGAAGACTAGCGTTTCTCAGTTTTGTGCGACGATCGGCCGAACCGTTTCTTTGTAATTTAAAAAAAAAGTGTTAAACTTTTCATCCACATGTAAGCTCATCCTACCGAACCGATTTTAAAAAATCAAAAACTGTTCGAAAGATATTAGTTGGGAATGATACTGATTAGTTTTAGGTGAAAATCTACCATCCGTTTTCTTGTAATTAACTGTTGAAAGAAAAATTTAAGCCGATTTTAATGGAAGTTTTTTCGGCGATATATATCATGGTCTTATAGAACTTACTGAAATATTACTGCCTTACGACAGGTAGTTTAATTTTAAAAATTCATCAAAGTTTGAGATCTGTATATAACAATTTGAAACATTTGGAACAAAATTATATTAAAATAATTGGTTAAACTTTAAAATTAAATAGTGACGTTACTTTTGGTAAATCATGATGTCTGCTGGTTACATTTTTTATATTTTTATTGATTTTGTTAATAATTTCTTCAAACAAGTATGTACATCATTAAAAATCTTATAAAATTATCTATAAATCTGTATATAACGTTTAAAAAGTTTTTAGACAAAATTGAATATGAAGAATATGTAAAATTAAAATTTTAGTTTCGAGTTATTAACACTCGGGTACATTTTTGTATATTTAGCATTATTTTGTTAAAATGTTGTGTGTATTTTTGTGCTTTGTAATATATAGTTAAAAAGTAGATAAAATTGTCTATAAATCTGTATTTAACATTTCGTAACATTTTTGAGAGAATAAGTAGTTTTTTGACTTTTTTAAAATTAAAATTAGACTATATACTTGGTATAACGATAGAGTACTTGGTCTTAATGAATATACTAAACCCAATGGTGGATCCAGCTTTGGGTTCAGGGGGGGGGGTCACATAATTAAATTATGTATAGAACATATATTCGCAATACAATTAGAAAAATCTTAAATTTTAGGAGCCTTTGACTCCGTCGTTTGTCTATAATAAGTTACATATTGAATTTATAGAATGTGTTTGGTAACAAAATATATAAATAAAATCATTATGAAGTAATTTTATTACTGAATGAGTGTTCTATCTAAGTCTTAGGACAAGTTCAGGGGGGTCATGACTGACTAAACCATTAAAGTCCTACGGAAACTGGTTCAATTATAAAAATTGTTGATTTTTGATAATTTGCTTTTTGAAAATACTCCGAGTTAACGTGTTCGTTCGTTTTCAATTATGTGTAATAAATCCACTCGGAATACTTTTAATCACTCATAAATTAATTTATTTTTCATTGACTAAGTCGATTATTTAAACATATCGGGAAGTTTATGTAACTTGCCTCAAGGCAAAATACCAATACGAACTAGTTGTTCATTGGAAAAATAATAGAAATTTTATTCTCGAAATAAACAGTTGAACATTCCACCTTAATATCTAAATCTCAATTCTTATTGATCAAGTTGATTATGTATACGTATCACAAAAACCATGCAACTTACTTAGGTAAAAGGCTACTTACAGCTAGTTTACAATTTTTTTAGGATACTCGCAAAATCCAATTACGTCCAATTACCCACGCGTGTCATGTACGTCGATGATACCCCGTAATAAATATACATGACAACCAAAAATCGAATAACAAGAATAAATAAACGATGTGTTCCCGGATTCCTGGACTACCGTTTTCCTTGTCGATTTAATGATCTCTGTAATCCGGGGGCCGCGTGTAATCCGCGAATTGCTTACCTTGTAACTACATGTAATTTTGTTGTTACACAGGTGTGTAATTTGAAGAGACGCGCGCGTCCGCAACTTATTACGAATAATCATATGCTATTAATATCGATACGTGAGTAACGATATATCATTCATTCATTCGCGATACTTTTATTTGTATCGAATCGAATCGAATCGAATCATTCCGATTTGTTATGTTTGATTCGAACGAGGAATGGAGATGATACTTTGTTGAAGACGAAGAGTCTGCAACGACTCTAGGCTGGTTGGTTGGAGCTTGTAATCGGAAATGATAGAAGACTACGTAAAAATATGGAAACGAGATGTGGTTTTTTTGTATGAAATCTTGTTAATTTATAGGTAGGGTAGGATGGGACCCAAAGATTCAATTCGACTTATAGTTATTACTAGTGTTCCTTTGTTAAACATTTATTAGGTTGTCAAATATCTCCCTTCCGCTTTTTTGCTCTTGGTTACATACAAAAAGGCGGAAGGGAGATATTTGACAACCTAATATAAATAAAAATCTAACCAAAAATTTGATTCTGTTACATCTAGTTATCAAGATGAATAATAGCGCTCGTATCTTTTGTGATTGATTTTTGAGCTATATTAGATGCATCATCGAGTGAAATATCTCATTCAGCATCTCTGTATATAATATAACGTTAAAAATCAGTATTTTTTTCTTTCATTTATTATACTGTAAAAAACGAACAACATACTTCACTGAGCAAAACATACATCAAACAATGAACTATCAAAAAATGTTCAGAAAATTTTTCAGATGGGACACAATGGTCCAATTCGACTTTTAATAATTACTAGCAATCATGCGTTGCTGTGTTATACATATAAATAAAAAATTAACCAAAAATGCGATTCTGTTACATCTGGTTATCAAGATGAGAAATAGTACACATATCTTTTGCGATTGATTGTTGAGCTGCATCATATGCATCATCGAGCGAAATATCCCATTCAGCATCTCCATATATAATATGAGGTTAAAAGTCAATATTTTATACTTTCATTAATTATACTATATCAGCATAAATCACCGGACAAAACACACATCAGACCATTAACTATCATTTTTTTTTAAATAAAATATCTGTTACAACTGATGATTAATATAACATCTAGTATTATAAGTGAATAATAAGATAAATGTGTGGGGTGGTCCCACATATAAAAATCAAGACACTATAAATGAAAAATAAAGTTTATTACAAAATTATAATAATTACAAAATCTTCTTGGTTGAATTCTGGTATTCTTGTATTCCTCGCTTGGACTCCGTAGTTTTTCTAGGTATTGCCTGCTCGACCAGTAGAAGAGAAAAGAGATCGAGGATGGTAGCTGCTTTGGTTATATACCTGCTAGCCTGACCCCCTCCACATATTAGGGTCCCTAATAGTGTGGAGGCTAGTGTAGCTCTTTACTACTATTTTTCAATAGTAGGAGAGCTAGTGTCGCTGCAATACCCCCCTGGCGAGTCAATAAAATTGTATTAATTTTATTGGATGCGAGGACGGACTACCCGTCCAAACCGTGTTCTATATTGATTGGAGGTATGTTCTGTAGCGCTGGATGGAGTTGGACTCGTACTTTGGTCGTCTTCTGTGGTGAAAGCGGGCTTGACACGATCGATGGATACTCTTACATTGCGTTCTCCAATTTTAATTTTCAATGTTTTGGAGTTTCGATCTATGACTTCATACGGACCTCTGTATGGACAAGAAAGCGCTGGTCGCAGAGCGTCTTCCCTAAGGAATACAAATTTTGCATTACTTAGTTCTTTATGTACAAAAGTCTTTTTCGATCCATGTGCAGATGTAGGAGTTGGATGTATTGTTTCGAAATGTCGATGTAGATTTCTCAAGAAATCGCTTGTTGGTATCTCCTTGCGTGTGCTGATTAAAAATTCGCCAGGTAGACGAAGCGGTTCTCCGTATACTAATTCGGCTGCTTTTAATGTCTTCTTTAACAGAAGCTCGAATTCCTAATAAAATAATTGGTAGAGAATCCATCCATGACGGGTCTGCATGGCACATGAGGGCTGTTTTCAGTGGCCTGTGAGCATTTTCAATCAATCCATTCGATTGCGGGTGATATGCTGTAGTAGGAATGTGGGAAATTCCTAGTAGTTTGGTTACTCCTTGAAAAACAGCTGAACAGAATTGCCGTCCTTGGTCGCTTGTTACTTGAGAAGGAACACCAAAGCGTGAAATCCAAGAATACAAGAAAGCCCAGGTTACACTTTCTGCGGTAATATCTGATAGAGGAAAAACTTCAAGCCAGCGTGTGTAACGGTCTATAGCGGTAAATAGGTATTTGAAGCCTTTTGATTGTGGAAGTGGTCCGACAATGTCAATGTGAACATGCAGAAATCTGGCGGGTGGCACTTTGAACTCTCCAAGTGGTGTGACTATATGCCGACCAATTTTGGAGCGTTGACATGAGATGCAGCTTCGAGCCCAGGTTCTACAATCCTTGCGAATGCCAGGCCAAACAAATCTATCCGTGATGAGTTTAGTTGTGGTTTTTATACCTGGATGAGATAGATTGTGCAGAGTATTAAAAATATGTCGTCTATGTTCAGCAGGAACATAAGGACGTAATCGATTTTGAGATATGTCGCAATATAATTGTTCTTTGGTTCCTGGAATAGCGATGCGTTTCAGGTTGAGAGCAGTATCTGATTTTAAGAGCGTTATCAGTTCTTCATCTTCGTCTTGCGATTTAGCAATAACGGAGTGATCCAAAGGCGATGTTATGGCTTCTGCTCTTGAGAAGGCGTCGGCTACAATGTTTTGTTGTCCACTAACATAGCGAACATCTGTTGTAAACTGCGACAGGAAACTTAATTGATTTAATTGTATTGGCGGCAGCTTGTCCTTTCGCTGGGAAAAGGCGTGAATTAAAGGTTTGTGGTCAGTAAACCAAATGAAATGTCTGCCTTCCAGTAAGCTTCGAAAATGTTGCACTGCTTCGTATCCAGCCAAAAGTTCTCGATAATATGCTGGCCATAGTTGTTGTTTCTCAGATAGTTTTTTGAAAAGAAGCCCAAAGGTTGCCAAGTGCCATTGATGTACTGCTGTAATACTGCACCGATAGAATGGTTAGATACATCGCTAAATAATGCTGTTTGAGCATTTGGAACTGGGTGTGCTAGTAATGTTGCTTTAGCCAATTCTTTCTTACAAGTCTCGAAGTTATCTTGAAGCTGTGGAGTCCAAGAAATTGGTTGTGATCCAGATTTGGTAGATCCTGAGAGCAGCTTGTGTAGCGGAGCAAGAAATTCAGCTATGTGAGGAATAAACCTTCGATAGTAATTAATCATTCCTATGAAGCGTCGCAGCTTTGAGTAGGTTGCCGGTAGCGGATATTCTTGGAGATCGTTGATACGGTCTTGTGGTGGCAAAGTTCCATCTTAGAAATTTCATAACCAAGAAATGTAACTTTGGGTGCACCTAATACGCATTTCGCTGGATTAATGACAACGCCGTGGTCTTTCAGGCGTTGAAATAATTGGCGGAGATGATCTTGGTGTTCTTCTAGCGATGTAGATGATATAAGAATATCATCTAGGTATGCGTAACAAAAATCCAGACCTTGTGTAACCTCATCTATAAATCGCTGAAATGTTTGTGCTGCATTCCTTAGTCCAAAAGTCATATACGGGAACTCAAACAGCCCAAATGGTGTTATTATTGCTGTTTTTGCAATATCATCAGGATGAACTGGAATCTGCTGAAAGGCTTTCACTAAGTCGATCACTGAAAATATAGTACATCCTGCTAAATTATGGGCGTAGTCCGCAATATGACGAACGGGATATTTGTCTGGAATTGTGCGTGAGTTGAGTAGCCGATAATCTCCGCATGGACGCCACGTCGAATCCTTTTTCTGTGTCAGATGTAGAGGTGAAGACCAAGAACTATCGGAGGGTCTTGCAATGCCTAATTCTACCATATTCTTAAATTCTTCTTTGGCTACGCGAAGTAATTCTGGCTTGAGGCGCCGTGGTCTAGAAGAAACTGGAGGTCCTGGAGTGGTTCTGATATAATGAAATGTTTTGTGTTTGCTTTCTTGACACAAGCCTGATGGTCTGGTGATGGATGGAAAATCAGCTAATAATTTATTGTATGCACTATCTCCAAATATAGACTTGACACTTTGTATCCGAGAGAATGTGACACATCCTGGAGATGACAGTGATGTCAGGTTGTCATGTAGACGAGAATTCTTTATATCGATAATGATATTGTAGTACGCCAAAAAGTCTGCTCCAAGTATAGGCATTGTTACGTCTGCTACGATGAATCTCCAAGTAAAATTTCTTCTTAGTCCAAAATCTAATTGTAGAATAATATCCCCGTACGTGCGTATGTTGGTTCCATTGGCTGCAGACAAAGTATAGTTTAGTTGAGGATTAGGTTTAGCAGTTAAGCGCCTTGGATACACGCAAACGTCTGAACCTGTGTCGACCAAAAACTGTACCTTAGTTTTGCGATCACTTATGAAGAGGCGACGGCTTGATGAAGAGCAAGGATAGGTCGCCATCACTCCTTGCCGTTGGAGTTTTCCTCTCTGAACGAACAATGACTCTCGCATTTTCTTGCCTTCTTTCCGAATTTGGCGTGGTACCAACAGAATGTATTACGGTTGCGCGATCTAGAAGTACTTCTCGGCCTGAAGAAGTGGTTAGACCTGTGCTGTCGAAATGGGCTACGGTTTCTATTTGCTGATAGGTTCGAGTCTGCTACGATAGGTTGAACTTGGCTAATTGCTCTGTAAGATCTTCCACACGCTGTGTTAGTTGATCATTTTTATCAATTAGTTTTTGTATGATGTCTTGCTGTTGGTTGTTACTAGTTGCTGCGACTACTGGCGGTTGTGCAATCTCACATATTTTGTCGGCGAGCGATGCAAGTTCTTCTAGGTCTCCATTGATCTGGGTTTGCAATATTTGTTGAGTCTGGACCGGTAGTCGTTGAATCCAGATTTCTCGTAGGAGTGAATTGTCGACTGTAGTTGTTCCGACCAATGAACGAAGGTGACGTAGGAACTGAGAAGGACTTCGATCACCAAGTTCTTCTTGCAAAAGTAATTGCCTTATCCTTTGCCGTTCGGAAATTGATAGCCTTTTGATTAATTCCTCCTTTAGTTTTATGTATTTATTCTCTGCAGGCGGAGAGTTTATAACGTCCTCTATTTGGAGTAAATATTTGCAATCTAGGTGAGCTATTACAAATTCATATTTAGCCAGGTCATTGATGATGCGGCATCGAGAAAATATTGCTTCGGCAATTGTGAACCACAATGTCGGTTTCTCACTCAAAAATGGCGGTAGATGCGGAGTGCGTGAGATTGCGTCCAGTTCCCCTTTAGTGTCCTGCATGTCTTCATTCATTATTTGTTTTTTATTGTCTTCTATGCGGATAATCGACTATTATAGTTCAGCTCACACGCTATGTGGTCCAATTCAGCGTCGGGGTCACCAATTATGTGGGGTGGTCCCACATATAAAAATCAAGACACTATAAATGAAAAATAAAGTTTATTACAAAATTATAATAATTACAAAATCTTCTTGGTTGAATTCTGGTATTCTTGGTATTCCTCGCTTGGACTCCGTAGTTTTTCTAGGTATTGCCTGCTCGACCAGTAGAAGAGAAAAGAGATCGAGGATGGTAGCTGCTTTGGTTATATACCTGCTAGCCTGACCCCCTCCACATATTAGGGTCCCTAATAGTGTGGAGGCTAGTGTAGCTCTTTACTACTATTTTTCAATAGTAGGAGAGCTAGTGTCGCTGCAAATGTAAATAAAATAGAGTACAATATAAAGGATAGTATTTTCATTAAAGTATGTTCAGAAAATTTCCCAGTTATTGCCTAAATATAGAAATATATTTATTTATATATTAAATATTAAAATATATTTATATTTGAATATTGAAATAAATTTATATGTTATATGATCTCCTTGGGGTGCAAACACACTCATTGCCTCATTTTTATTTATAAGGAATTTTTCGAACTAAAAGCTATATTATATACTTAAAGTCAAATACAGATTTCATGGAGATTTTTTTACAAAGATTACATCCAAATATTCATCAGCAAAATTGGAACAACTATGAATTTATTTGATCTCTCCTAGAATGGTTCTTTAATTTATTTTACTTTTTTATTTAGTAGGGTAAAAGTTTAGGTGGTCCTTTTTATTCCAGCCTTAAATTTAAAAGCTATATAAAACATATGTTGCAATGAAATGAGTATAGTTGAAATTTTTTACAATTTACTTTTTTATATGTTTCATGATAATGTTTCCAATTTCTTAGATTCAACGGTTTTAATGTTTCTTGAGTTATTTTATCCAATTTAAGTGTCAGATGATTCAAAATGACTTGAAACGTCGCAAAAAATTAGCAAATCGGATTTTCTGGAGAAAACATAAACTTGTTCTTCAAAAAATTAAAAATTAATCTGTGGCGAATTTGATTAATTTTTAGGACTATTTTAACCTGTTAATAGTGCCCGATTAACGAATATACTCGTCCTGCAGAGGAGATAGAATTTTATGTATTGAGGATATAGAATAATGATCATTTGCTATTTAAATTGTAATTTTGAGAAAAACAAAATATAATTTGAAATATCAAGTTGTTTAGAATATTTTCAGACTATGACTGAATAAAATATGTAGTTGTAACTGGCAATTTGCCTTAAGGCAAGTTGCTTGATCTTCCTGAAATATGGAAATAATATACCAAATCAATGAAAATTAAGATTTAGCTATTTAAGTAGCTATACTGCTTATTTGAAAATAGTTTTTCTTACATTTGCATGTATAATATTTCATTGAATTTAATCTGTTTTTAGTTTAATACGTATGCCATAATATTTGTGTTAACAAAAAAAGAAAAATGTACAGTCAAGTTTGTGTAATCAAGTGAATGAAACCCATATATATCTTTTTCTATTTTTTTTACACGTGTTGGTTAATATTTAGAAGATAAAATGCAATTTACATCCAGTATTTTGTCATCTTCTTCACCTGCATATCACTGCAACTGCTTTCAACCAATCCTAACCAAAACAGATCCATCATCCCACTATCTTCTAATCGTTTCGGATTTAATTTTCCTCCGCAATAATTAATTATTCTCATGATATTTTAAGCATTCATGCTTCAACTTCTCCTGGTTGCTTGTCTTACAATTGGTAATCCCAATGTCTTGACGGACTGTCATGTCGAAGACATTCGTTCGAACGTGGAAGGATTTGCACGTCGATGCAGACGGAGGAAAAAAAGAATTGACGAGTTTAAGGGATATATCACTTGTCTGACTGACTGAGAAGGATGAAGGGTTTAGGGATTCTGGGGAAAGGATATTTTTTATGATTTATGGATGATTGAACTATTTTTGTAGAAGAGAATGCTCGGGAATGTAGGGAATTGTTTTCGCAATGTTATAAACGCGCTAATAGACAATTATTAGTATAATATATTTTGTTTTTTGTTGTATAAAAAAATAAAATGTAAATTTAACTAACAAATGGTCAGTATTTTATACGCATGACAAGTATACTCGTCAACACACAAATTTCGGCAACTTCCTTCATCTGTTGGTCACTGCGAGATCGGCTTGCTCTTATTAACTTCCCGAAGGAGAAGTTTATGTTTTTATCAAGAAATCCGATTTGCTAATTTTATGTTTTCTCGACGTTTCAAGCCATTCTGAATCGAATGAGACCAATATTTGGAAAAAGTATGTGTGTGTGTTGCGTATGTATGTATGTGTGCGTGCGTATGTATGTATGTGTGTGTGTGAATAGATTTTTTGCCGTAAATCGACGTTTTCTCAAAAACGAGTGGACCGATTTCAAAATTTTCAAAGCCATTCGATGTATCTCGATGAGGACTAGCGTTTATCAATTTTGCGCGACGATCAGCCGAGTCGTTTCTTTGTAAATAGCAGAAAAGTGAAAAATTTCTCGTCCACGTTTTAGCCCGCAATTCTGAATCGATTTGAAAATTCAAAAACCGTTCGAAAGATATTGGTTGGGAATCGTGCTGATTAGTTTTTGGTAGAGATCGGCCGGGCCGTTTTCTTGTAATAAAGTTTAAAAAAAAAAATTCGACGTTTTTTATGATTATTTTTTTGACGATAGATACCATAGTCTTCTAGATCATACTAAAATATTACAACCCCACGACAACTCGTTTAGCTTTAAAAATTTGTCAAAGTTTGTAAAAATTGATATCGTGTTTTTGGTGTTTGTCAAAATTAGACTTTTCATCGACGTTCGCTCAAAAACGCCTGAACCGATTTTAGAAATTTAAAAATCTTTCAATATATCTCGAAGAGGATTTTCGTTTCACAGTTTTGTGCGACGATCCGCCGAGCCGTTTCTTTGTAATTTGCAAAAAAGTGTAAAACTTTTCATTCACGTTTTAGCTCACAATTCGAAATCAATTTTTCAAAATTAAAAACTGTTGAAAGATATTAGTTCGGAATGATACTGATTAGTTTTAGATAAAGATCGAACGAAGTGTTAAAAAATTTTTTTTGCCGATTTTTATGAAACTTTTTTTGGCGATAAATATCATGATCCTAAAAACGCACTAAAATATTACGGCCCAACGACAAGTTGTTTAATTTTAAAAAGTCATCAAAAGTTCAAGTCAAAATTCGATTTGGTGTAATAAGTTAATCAAGCCAATTAGAAATGGTTTCAAAAATTAGCAAAAAAGTAAATGAACAGTCTACAAAAATTCTCTAATTTTGTAAAAAATGGCATTGAATTATTTAATTATTAAATTATGATCTGAATCTATGTACATATTTGTATTTCTGTCAGTATTTTCTTAATGCTTAATCTTACACAATACAATTTATTAAGTGTTTAAAAAAAATCGATGTTTTTCATGAAATTTAACATTGCGATAAAGTTTATACACTAAACTGTCATACCAAAATTGGTTGAATTATAAAATGACTGATATAAATTAATTAAAATTTAGAACAATAGATACAATTTTAGGACATACAAACAAGAACGTGTCTGTGCACTATAATTTAATTACAGATATTATAAATGTGTTTGCGCGATAGCAAGTGGAAATCGTAATGTCTAGATCTAATTAAAAGCGAGAACTTGGTTTTCCAAATAAGTTGTTAAAATTTTTATCTAAATATCTAAATCTCAATTTCGGTTAATTAAGTCAATTATAACACATTTCGGAAAGTTCCAGCATTTTGCCTTAATGCACCATGCCAATACACCCTAGTAGTTTTTTTTTGTATATAAACATCGATGATTTTTTTCACCCGTTCCCATCGAAGTAAGTGTCCCCTTGCCGGTGTCGCGAAATGATTCCATGCCGGTCACGCGTTAAAAGGCGTCACGTAGCCGATCGGGTGCTCCCGGGGGGCCGCTTTTGCCTTTACCCGAGAAAGAGACTCTCCTACCTTCAACTCATCTCCCGTCAGAGGTGAGAATGAAAATAAGAGTGTCGGAGAAACATAAAACAAAACATGAGCAAAAGGATTAGAAAAATAGTAGTGGATGGTATCGTGCCTTGAGGCAAAATTGCTGGAACTTCCTAATATTCAAGGAATTTTACATGTATCCAAATAGATTATTATAAATATCGCAACTTTCATTATAAATTGAATGACGACGTTTATATACGCTTACATGAAAATTAAATAAACAAAACTTGCTCAAGCAGTTTTAGAATTAAATAACCTCGTCCATAGACTTAACACTACATAGACTGCTAGTCGAGCTCAAAATAAGTGTCAAAATTTAGAAGAGGACTTTGACGTCACTTAGTGAACGAGTGTTGCCGACTATCGTAGAGCACTTCCGATTGATTAAATGTCACATGTCATATGTCACGTGTCTAACCTAAAATTAAATCTTGTGCTTAAAATTGTTGTGAAATGATCAAATTATTGAAATAGAATTATCAATAATTTGATAGTTCACAAATAATATTTGAATTACATTAACTATTATGATAAATATTGTTAAATCTTAATAATATCATTTCTTACAAAACTATCAGTCCACACAATCGCCAATATATTATTAAAATAAAACATATGAATATGACGTCACAGTCCCTTCTATCTTTTGACACTTTATAAAATGGAAAACATATGAGGACTACCAGACCATGTTGTGTAAAGTCTATGACCTTATCTTATATTTCTAAAAAATTATATAAATCGCATAATTTGCATAGTTAAAGATATTTATTTTGTAAGTTTTAAAATTCAAGCTAGAATTAAAATCAAAATCTAAATAATTTTTTATAATAAAAAAAAATATTTTTTTTTTGAAATTTTGAATTCAAATTTGTTTGTTTTTCCCAAAAACTAATTGTTTCTTCGTCGTCACAGTCAACACAATTAAAATGTTTTTTAAATCATTGAAATCGGTTTATCCGTGCGCTCGAAAAGTCGACGAAAAATTGTAACCACACATACACACCTAAACACACACACATCTATTTATTTCCAAAGATATACGAAAATGTTCAGAAACCTTCAGAACGTTGATATGCAAAAAATTTTATTTTCGATTTTTAGACGATTACAATAATTTACCCTAGGGGAGTTAAAAATATTCTTGAATATTAATTTTTTTAGAATATTTTGAAGCTATGAATCTAAAATTAAGAGGCATTTTTAGCTTAAGGTAAGTTGCATAAACTTACCAAAATATGTAAATAACTTAATCAATTACTGCCTAGTTATGCCATATATTTATATTTTAATAAAATTAATTCTCAAAATTCGTTACATATTACATATAGAGCGCATAGCAAAATTATTAGAATCGGTCGCAATCCCAAGCCTGGAATAGTTGCCATTTCGAATGTCTCGAATGTTTAACAAGTATTGCACATGTGCGTCAATGGAAAGAACAATTTGCATTCCTTAATGATTTATTAAAATTAGAAATATATTTTCTCCTGGTTCCATCAAAATATCAATTTCGAGTCTTCTCAACATCCCGGAGTTGTCTTTTACCGTCCGATATTAAAGTAATGACAACATTAGATGTCATTGCAAAATCCAGGGCACATTATAGGATAATGCTTGACACATTTAAGTGAAATTTTATTCCGAATTACAATCAATCCGGAGCTAATGTTCTGTACAAAGACATAAGCGCCTGCACGTCCATCACTCTGATGGTCTTTCTGTCTTGAGAATTTATTATAAATCTTCTTAAATAATGTGATACAGAAATGAAAATTATGGAATTCATTCGAGTTAAAATTTTGTTGGGTAAAATGACATTGAATACACAGCAATTGTAATAATGATTCATGATAGTGAATCAAAATTTTATCAAATTTAATTAATTTTCTAAAGAAGAAGTTTATGGTTTCACCAGAAAAGATAAGATGAGTTGCTAATTTTATGTTTTTTTGACACTTTTAGTAAATCTGGATCAAAGTTCGAAAAGGCATATGTGTGTGAGCAGATTTTTTATCTTTCGTCGGCAATTTATCACAAACTGCTGAACCGATTTTAAAAATTTAAGAACCATTCAATGTAACTAGATGAAAGTCTTCCAAGCCATTTCTTTAATATTAACAAAGAAGTGCAAAATTTAAAGATCGTTTGAAAGATATCATTTGGAAATTTTGCTGATTAGTTTTGTTTAATATAAGCTAGGTCTTTTCTTCATAATTAAATGTTAATTTTTTGCAATGAAGTTTATGACAAAAATTCTAATATACTTTAAACAAATAATTTTAACTTTGCAATTCTGTTTATATAATTCTTATAAATATTAGACAATGTTACAATATTTATAATAATCTATTTGAAAACATTCAAAATTCCTCGAACATTTAGTTACGGTACGGGAAGTTCCAGCAATTTGCCTTAAGAATCAGTGAATTAGTTTTTATTACATAAACTTGACTACGCTTTTTTCATATTATTTGCATTTGAAATAATGTATTGCTCTTTAATAATATTTATTAATATTCTTGTTGTATTTTAAAATTTATATCGTATTATTTAATCTTGTGTATTAGTTATTATTATCTAAGACTCTAAGTTATAATAACATTTAATCCAAATAAAATATTTATTACAATAATTGTAGATAATATTCTGATGCAACAGATAAGTTGCAAATTATTAATGTAGAATACATTTTTTTACCAATTCTGGTAACAAACTATAATTTTATATTTTACAAAATAATTGCTAAAATGTGTTAGAAGTACGTTCATGTATTATAATAGTTCAGCCACTTTTGGTGGTACTATATTTTAGAATTTAGAATTTTTAAAGTATATTAGAAATTTAGTCAGAATTAAAAATAAAATCTGATATATTTTCGATATACAAAAAAATTTTTTTTTGAAAAAAAAATTGAAAAAAAATTTTTTTGAAACAAACATTTTTTTTCAAAATCAATTATTTTGCTAAAACAAGCGGAAAGTTCTTTGAATCATTTAAATCGGGCGCTTAGTTCTCTCAAAGACTGCAATTTTTTAACATTTAGCTTGGTATCTTTGAAATGGCTGGGCCTACCTTTGCCAAAAACTAATAACCACTTTTCCCAATCATTACTAATTGAATGTTTTTTAGAACGTTCAAATCGAATTCTACGTTCTCTCAAAAACTCGATTTCTATTTTCTGCACTCTTTGCTCTTTTTCTCCGTAATTGCTAGACCTGCCTTTGCCAAAAACTAATCAGCACATGTCCCTATCAATGTTTGTTGAACTATTCAAATCGGTTGATCCGTGCGCCCGAAAACCTGACTGAAAATTTGTATCCGTACATTCATTTTCCAACTTTCAATTAAAATATAAATTTGATTCTTTCGTCATTTTTGTCCCTGTATTATATAACAAATATATCCTAATCATTTTAGACTATATAATGTAATCACAAATTTAATATAAACATTATAAATAAAACTAGTTATACTTTCTATAAATTTTCACATATGTAGTGTAACAGATTTTTAAACATCTACATCTTTTAAATTGAATGCGGTTACAATTAGAAATTTATTATTTTATTTTTGTTACTAAAAAAATTCAGATCTATCAATAAATCTAATTAAATTTCGGCTATTCCGTTTCTATATTGTGTAACATAAGTCCCTTTAGACTGTATAATATAAAATAATAATATAAATAACAATTTCTAGGTGCAGTTTCTGGTGCAAATGCAGCCTGCACTCTGGGTGCACTGCGTCGTCGACACCTGAGATCGAGGCTACTTTATGGGACTCCGAGGAAAACAAAAAGGTATGTGCTATGTGTTTTAGAAAAGTTTTGAAATTTATGAGGGTTATAGTAGAGAATTTTAGTAAGGGGTATATCTATTTTCTAAAATTTTGTTTCCCCCAGAAAATGTTTCCCCCGTATCTGTTCCCTTCCAACCCCTTTCATAGTCTTCTCTGTTATTTCGGAAATCTTTTCACACCGTATCGTTACGTTTTTGGTGAATTAATCCCTTGGTGGAAATTTAGGTCTCCGCCGGATGACTTATCGGCCCCCAAAGTACCATATACCTGATGGAACAGCACACGTCGTCCCTTCTTCCAACTTATATAACTTTGTTTTATTTTAATTATATGGAATTCAGAGTAGAGAGTAAAATCATTACTGAATTTATGTCATTGGCTCTACAAATATTTTTTGAATCGATAAAATAAAGTTTAACACTGTTTTTTTTTCATTTTTGTTCTAACTTTCTGCATATTTGTCATTTAAAATACTGAACGTTTTTGTTATATAAAAATCAAACGGCGATAGTGGACAACCCTTCACATTTTTTTACAATGTCAAATTAAAAATACATACAACCTTAAATTTTTTACAAACTCATATTTTGTTAAATATGACTAAATAATTATTTAGTAAAAATTATTATAGTAACTAAATCATTATTCATCCCGTGAACTTTTCGACTGAATTTCAATTAAAAATTAAGTTTGCAATTATAGTTTAAAAATTAATTTAATTCCTTGATTATCGAAATTAAATCTATTTCAAAGCTGAAAATTTGCTTAGAAAATATCTTTAACTAGGAATTGAAAAATCCATCAAATGGAATATTGAATTCTAACTGCAATGATTATTAAAAAAATAATTTAATTTTTAAGTCAGTTGTTTGTCTGAATAATTTTTCCTATTATTGTAGTATTGTATTAACTTGGTTTTACATTCTGATTATCATAGAATTATGTTCAAATGACTATGTTGTTGTGTTTGTATAATCTAAAGTTTACCAATTAAATCCAAAATTTATCTTAAACCGAACAATTGTTGTATTATCGTGGATTTGTGATTTTTTCCGTAAAAAAATCATTTTCAAGAAAAATAAAGTGTTACGCCATGTTAATATAATTATTATAATATTTATCAATTTTATCATTTTATTTGATGCATGTTTATAAAATGGTTTAAGATCAAACCTAATATTGATCAAATTTGTCACAAAATGTACAAAATTGCAATTATTAGCTTCTAAAATATTTTATAATACGCCTTTTTACTTGTGCTAATTCCTTGCTTAGAACTTACTTAAAATTCCAGCTTAAGGCAAATTGCTGGCTTCCCGTACCGTAACGAAAAGTTCGAATATTAAATGTTTTCAAATAGATTATTATAAATACTATAACATTGTCTGATTATTTATAAGAATTATATAAACTGAATTGCAAAGTTGAAATTATTTGTTTAGTGTATTACAACTTTAGTCAGAATTAAAAATAAAATCTGATTTATTTTCGATATACAAAAAAAAAAAAAATTTTGAAAAAAAATTTAAGACAAAAAATTGAGACCAAAATTTTTTTTTTACAAAATCAATTGTTTTGTTATAACAAGCGGAAAGTTCTTTGAATCATTTAAATCGAACGCTTAGTTTTCTCAAAAACTGCAATTTTTTGCACATTTAGCTCTGTATCTTCGAATTGGCTGGGCCTGCCTTTGCCAAAAACTAATAACCACTTCTCCCAGTCATTACTAATCGAATGTTTTTCAGATCATTCAAATCGGATGCTCCGTTCTCTCAAAAACTCGATTTCTATTTTCTGCACTCTTTGCTCTTTATCTCCATAACTACTGGACCTGACTTTGCCAAAAACTAATCAGCACATGTTTTTTAAACCATTCAAATCGTTTGATCCGTGCGCCCAAAAACGTGGTCGAAAATTAAGTATCCATACATGCATACACACACATCCATTTTTTTGAGGTATGCCAAAATGTTCAGAAACCTTCAAAACGTCGAGAATTGCAAACATTTTCAATTATATTTTAAAATTCACTAAGTTATATGTATAAAAAATTTTTAGGCCAAATTGTACTTGACCTGAATAACCACCTAGTTCGATTATACAATTGTTATGTTCAATATTTATAATAATATAATACTTATCATGTAATAATAATAATATCAATTATTTATTTATCAATAATACAACTATTCTGAATACTCAAGAATTGATCAAGTTATTTTAGACATTTTTAAAAAGTAATATTTGTTTGCGTTTGCAGTTGTATGTTTGCTAAATTTAGCAGAAATTAATGTTGGTAATGAACTATACAAAAAGAGCTTTATCCAATCACAAATCATACACTATACAAGTGGGGAATATACTTATTATGATTTTTTGAAAAACATTTTTTTGACAATTTTGAGAATGTAGAAATAATAAGACTTTTTTGAAAATGATGAAATTTTTGATGAAAATCGACTTTTGAAAATATTGAAACTCATTTAAGTGCAGAGAATATCGAGTAAATTTGTTTAGACCATATGAGTAAATATAAACATTATCAAATTAATACGAAACTCAAGAATATAAATTAAAGGAAAATGTGTACTTATTATTAGAATCTTTGAAAAATATCTGATGATTTGATGGACATATTTATAATGATCATTTTTGATCGCAAATGACATTTTTTCAACTTTTTTATACTATTCAGTAGCAATTGAAAGATTTTTGAAATATTCAAATGGATTAATCCGTGCGCCCGAAATCGTGGACGAAAAATAGTATGCATACATACGCACTGAACAAAATTGTTTGTCCAATTTTTTTTTGTAATAACATGTTACGATGTTAAATGTAATGTTATATATACATTTGTAATTCAAATGTTCCGCCATTATTATAAGTGATGTTGGTACTAGTATTTCTCTTATCATAAACATTTATCCGCCATTTTAAATTCTTGTTTATGTAAAAGTATATAAAATAACTCTCTTGCTTCTGGATCGCGAAACAATCAATATTAAAATAAATTTAGTATATTTAAAAGAAGCTTTTTTGTTTTGACCACGCACACATAAATTTTTTTAAGGTATGCTAAGATGTTCAGGAGCCTTCGAAATGCAAAGATATGCAAAAATATTCAGTTTATACTTTTGGACGATTACATCAACTTACCTTACGGGAAGTTAATAAATTCATAAAAACAAAAATGAATTTAAGGAAATTACTTCACTTATCAACTATTTTCCTCTTCCCGTACGACTGTTGAAATGATTACAACCTTCAATTCCAAATCTTATGTGTGTTATAAAGTTTCGGCATGTATATATTATATACTGCTGGACTAGGCCAATGTAAGCTCGGCGTCGGGACCCGGGCGCCTGCAGCAGCGGCACTAACAGCACAGGAGACGGCGAAATTGCGATAACGCTCCACCGGCCGGCCGTTCATTCCCTAAGGAGACCCACGTACACACGGATAGGCGACCGAGGCGACTATATGAGTATGCCGCCGATACTTCTGCTTGCTGCTGCTGCTGCTTGCTATGTACTTTATGTTAACGCCGTTAGTACTAGTAGACGCAATACGTATAGGAATCTGGTGAATGGTTCCGTAACAGTAACAGTCAGGATTACAAAGGATTAGGACTATGGAAGAAATTGATACACTTGACAATTGTAAGGATTGACGATTTTTTCAAAATTGTCAGGAATTTCTAATGAATTCAGAAGTATTAGCGAAATGGATAGCTCCTACCATTACAGGATATAAGGATTTTTCAAAAATAATATAAACACTTAATAATTTTTTGTACTATATTGTTTACAACTACCTAACTATATTTGAAAAGAACAAGTCTTTGGTAAAACTGGGCTTATTAGTATTTTATCATTTGACGATTTTCAGATTAATGTAGAATGAATATCCTTCTTAACACTTTTGCGGACAGTTTCATTTGATTAAGCACTGTTAATAAGGGTAGTCTGATTAATTTTTTTTTTATATACAATGAATGCTATAGCATGCACGTCAATTACGCTTCTAATTTTAGGCAATGTGCTTGCCCAAGATAATTAGTGACTACGGGAAAAGATACGATAATACGAAAATACCTAAAGAATCAGTTAGTCATTACCTTGACATGTATAATAATACGAAAACGTAAGTTAATTTCAAAATAATTGACTTTAAATTTGAATGCTATAGCATTTATGTCATTCTCCTACACAATGAAAATCAATGCTATATATATATATAGAAATTACGTCCGCGAACGTTTTAATCTGGCCTTGATAGTATCTGGTAAGTGAACTTGGTTGATCCTCTTGAAAATGTTGTACTTTCTATGAAAAAGTTCTGATTTTATCGTTTATTGTGCTTTTTGAATAAACAGACTTGGAATTTATTTTAAAACAATCAAATTTTTTTTTAAATAATATATCAATAATATTGACATTAGTGAACTTTTAAGGCGTATAATTTCAAATTTGGAAAATAAGTAAATCGATAGGAGTAAAATAATATTTTGAGCTTGATCTGAATGTAAAAAGATCTTAAATTAGATTAGTGAAAAAGAAAGTGTGAAGATAATTTAGAAAAAGAATTTAGACAAAAAAGAAAAAATGGAAACTGTCAAAAGAAAAGTTGTATAAAATATTATTTATAAAAACTACGGAAGTAAAATAGAAAGACTAAAATAATGTTGATGATGACCAGAAACTGAACCGGGAAAAAAAATCAAGAAATTAAACCACAAGACACGAAAAATTAATGATAAAAATACCAAAAAATATGACTTCAAATAAAATATCTATGACAATTTGTATCTGCTTTATACGTTCAAAAATACATTTAATTCTTCATAAAAATTTAAAAGTTTATATTAATTAATATATAAAACTCAAGTTAAATTCAAGGCGAAATGCTACTGATTAGTTTATTTTTAATAAGACCAGTAATTTATACTCAGTACCCAGAATTGACTTCAAAAAGTATTTTCACACTAAAATGTCATGTTGCAACTTTTGACATTGCTTAAATCAGAGTCAAGTAGAAGTTATTATTTTAATCAGAAATAAATGGACCTCTAACCGATTGCACATCTTAAGTCGAAGTCACACAAAATGTTACTATAAGTGTAAAAGCTATTTTCGGTTACAAGTTTTATGTTATATGGCCCTATAGAGTTACCATTAAGCAGTTCAAAATAATAGGTACTGAAGCGTTGCACTTATGAATAAAATATGGGTGAATTTAAATTAATGTTATTTTGATATTTGTGCTATTTGGAGGTTAGTTTTTAGACGCGTTTTCAGTATCAAAAATGTAATTGAGCCTTGAATAGATTTTTTATATCTTCATAACTACCAATTAGTCGAGAGCTATAATCAAGAAAATTCGATCAAAATAAAATAGGTGCACCCATAGAACCAAACAAATAATGAATCAAATTATTGATCAATATTCAATAATCAGGATAAATTTTATTCGGTCCAAAGCTTGGCTTTTGGCGTTAACATAGTTTTTTTTAAACTAAATGTTTAATAACTATGCTAAATTTAGCCCCGTTTCACAGCTTAGCAACCAGGATTAAACCTCGCCAAGAGTCTAAGGCCGTATCTATCCATTCCGCCGACACATCTACTATAACCTTACTTACGAGTATATACACACACAACACACATGTACGGCATCTCGGCATCATTCCTTTCCGCCCACACCCTCCAAATTCCGACGTCGTGTTTTCCGTTGCACCCTTCGAGGCCCCCAAACGAGAGAAACAGAGTCGACTAGATAGCCTACTACTCTGTCTCACCAAACGTCTAGCTGGCTCGGGGCTATACATTATCTGCAACCCTTTTCGGAATTCCCTCCAGTGCTACGCCAGACGTAGAACTAACTATCGCAGCAACGAGAGAGCTACGGGCTACGGGCTACGTGTGCTACGACGGCAACGAAGGGCGGCGAGGATAGGAGACTGGCTCGGGTGGGTTCGGATGGGGCGGACGTCATCTGAGGGATGGAGGTTTGGGGCTGCTCGTGAGATCGCGTTTGCTGGGAGAAGAGGTGGAGGAGGGTGTGGAGATGTGTAATTTTTTAGGTTTTAATTTTTAGATGTGATGGGAATGTGATCGAGCTCTACATTTATCTAGCCAGGTCTCCTAAAATCATCAAGAGCAGTTTATGATAGCTCTGTACCTGAATTAAAGTCTCTGAGGAGGATGATATTGAAGACATGCAATGTTTTGACTTTCAATGGAAAGGATGTAGGACTAAGGTGACCATATTTTTTGCATGAAATCCGGGACGGGCTAGAATGTGTGTGAGAGCGGGGGGGGGGGGGGTATTGGTGAGCTAAAAACTTATATGCTCATTTCGTTGGTTCAAGTTGTCTAGCTGAAATATATTTATAAAAATATCGGCAATCAAACTATTTTTAAAAATCCCTGACAATCCAGGACAGATATTGCTTTTAGAAAAAACCGAGACGGAAAATTGGGACTATTCCGGCCGATTTGGGACAAATGGTCACCTTATGTAGTACATGTTTAATTTCTACATTCATCAAGCTCTTAAGAACAATTTTGTTATTTTCCGAAATAGCAGAGTAAAATATTTTTTTAGTTTAATTTTCATTATGTCATCTCGTTATTGTCTTCGGTTATAAATAATTGCAAACTGTTCAGAAGAAAAATGTGAGGATATAAAGGGTCAAATTAATTTCTGATTCCAAAGTTTCTTAGCAGGTGGATGTAAAGACATAAGTATAACTTCCCGAAGGAGATGTTTTTGTTTTCGCCAAAAATCTGATTAGCTAATTTTATGTTTTCTCGACGTTACAAGTCACTTTGAATCGATTGAGACCAAGTTTGGAAAAAGTATGTGTATGTGTGTGTATGTGAGCCGATTTTTGACTTTCCGTCTACGTTTTGTAGTAAACGGCTGGACTGATTTCAAAAATTCAAATTCAAATTAAAAATTCGGTAATAAGTCGCGTTGATTACTATTGCCCGACTTTTTAATTCCAAAATAAGTGCAAATTTACTCTTTCACGTTTTAGCCAGAAATAATGATGCTAATTTGAAAATTCAAAAACTAGTAGAAAAATTTTATTTGAAAATCGTGAATAACTTTTGTTAAAAATCGAACCTATATAATTGTTGAAATTTTTTTTGACAATCTTGATGATTTACTTATGATGATAGAACACATGGTCTTAATGACTATCATAACAAAAACTTCTGTTAAACGTTCAAAATTGGTTAAACGTTCTATTCGCAAGTCTTGGATGATAAGTTTTGCAATTTTTAATATACTTCGAAACGACAAGAAAACACAAATATAGTACGTGAGATTTTCTGGCGTAAGCATGTACTGCTTCTTCAAAAAGTTAAAAAAAACTAGTTGTGTATGGCATCGTGTCTTAAGGCAAATTGTTGAAACTTTCCGTACCATTATAAAATATTCGAGGAATATTGACTGTTTTCAAATATTGTAAATAATATTTAAGTATATAAGTGAGCTTCAGAATTTCAGCTAGAATTAAAATTAAAATCCAAATTATTTTTGATATTCAACAAAAATTGATTTTTGTAAAAAAATCAAATAAAAATGCTTTGTTTTGCTTTCCCTAATAACAATAGTTTCGGCATTGCAAAGCAAAAGGTTTTTTGAATCATTCAAATCTAATGCTTCGTTCGCTCAAAAACAATTTTTATGGCACATTTAGCTCTTTATGGCCAAAACGACTAGACATGTCTTTTTGGAAGTGTTAAATATGTTGATCCAAAATCGTGGATGAAAAATTGTATTCACACAAAATACATACACACACACATCTATTATTTCTGATGTATGTCAAAATTTTCACAGATCTCTGAAACGTGAAGATGTGTAGAAAATTTTTGCCGATTTTTATGAAACGTCGATAGATAGATTTTTTTGGCGATATATATATCAAAGTCTTATAGATCATACTAAAATATTACAGCCTTACGAGAAGTAGTTTAATTTAAAAAACTGATCGAAGTTTGTAAAAATATGTAGTCAAAATATGTGCCAGAAGTCGTTTTTGTTATTTGATAAGTCAAACAAGTCAATTAGAAATGACTTTGGTATTAGCGAAAAAGTAAATGAACAGTTTATACAACTCCTCAAGTTTTGTAAAAAATGTTAACATTAATTTAAATGATATAATAATATCAGGGACTAATTTCATGATATATGTGATCATGCCAGTATTTTCTTATAATATATGCTTAATTTGTAAAATTTGTAAAAGTTCTTGCCATTCGTTTTATAATTTTATATGCGCAAAGAAAACACAAACAAATTGGTTTTGCATTGCTTCTACATATAAATTCCAATACACCGTATAAAACCCATCAAATTCCATTCACCCACCACACCTAGCACTTAAATCCAGTTCTTAGTCCACACAAATCAAAACTAGCTAGCATTAAAAAGCTCCCATATTCAATTTTTCATTTCATTTTCTAATCTCGTCATTTGTAAGAAAAGCTTGCCCCATCGGATGTGAGGTGTTCCCTTATGGAGGAAGGAAGGATAGATAGAGGGGCCCCTTTCTGTAGGCACCTTATACTACTCTACTCTTAGCCCGTATCTCATCAGTCATTCTCGCGGGCCCCCTTATTCGTGTCTTAGGAAACTCTCTGTCCCGGCAAAGTAATGTTGTAACAGCGCCAGTAGAGAGATGAAAGAATATACGTACACAACCCTGCGAGGGATGGGTACTGTTGGTGGGTACTAGTTAGTAAATTGATATAATGCTTTATATTTATGCATAGAGGTGAAAATTAAAAAAAAATTGTAAGTAGCATTTTGCCGTTTAGTGCATTTTCCGTTTAGAGCATGATCTTTATCGCCATGTTAATTTTCATAAAAAACATCTTAGCGTTTCTTTTAAGAAACCCAACATATTATTTGGTGAAAAAATTTTACAAGAAAATACTTGCACGACTAAAGAAGTTTTGTAGCCTGATTGTTAGGTGACACAGATATAAAGAATCTATTTAGATAATTATTAATAATTTTTTGCAAACGATGTACAAATTCTTGAACTTGAAATAGCAAGATTTTTGCGAAAACGGTTATAACAAAGCATTTTTTCCTGGTTTTTAAATTTGTGAAATCTCTTCAGCCGTTTCTGAAAAAACGTTGACAAAATTCAAATTTTGACTCACCATATCAAAAAAGGTACTTTAAAGACAAATGTGGACTTATCATACTTTTTCAAACTCTGATAACTTTCTAAAATAAATCACTTGTCGTAGAGCTGTAAAATTTTAGTATATTTAGTATTATGACCATACATAATAATTGCCCAAAAGTTTTTTCAGCATTTTAGAAATGGCCCGGCTTATATTAATCAAAAACTAATCAACGCGATTCACTACCAACTTATGAACAGTTTTTGAGTTTTCAAAATCGATTCAAAACGTAGACGGAAAATTTTACACTGCATACAAATAAACCAAATGATATAATTTATAGTTACATTCATTTATAATTTGAAACAATGTTTAACAAAATATGTAATGGATGTTCATGTGCAAAATACATCTCTTCAAATATTGTAAAATGCATTATTCAAATCGAATGCTTATTTTATCAAACACGAAGCCTAGCATTTTTTGCGATTTTATTTCGTAAAATATTATAGACAGTACATTTTTGCAAATTTAATAAATAAAAGTTTTATTCAAGTACCAAGGAGAACGGTTTTATTTTTAAATATATAAAATATTTTAATATTCATATAATATCTAAGTTAGCTTTGAATTGTATAGAAGTTGATTAGTAACACTTTAAATTTGTTACCAATGAATAATCTTTAAAAACATTAAAAATATCTATAACGCATTTTTACACTAAAATTTGTTTTCAATGAATAATATTTAAAAACTTTTAAAATATCTATAATGCATTTTTACACTATATTTCAATACAATATAAAAAACCGAAAGCATTAATTCACAGCATTGTACATTATTACTCAGTAATTTTGTTACATATAAAATTTATTCTATATCTATGAGTTAGCTAAATTTACGCTTAATTGCAAAGAGTAAACAAAGTGTTCATTTAAACTATATTATTTGAAATTAATATTATTTAATCAAATTTATCAAAATTGAAAATACCATGACGTTCGTAGTATTTTCATCATGTGTCCCGGGTTTTTCTAAAAGCAATATTTGTCCCCGACTTAGATCTATTGTTTTAGTATAGGTTTAAATTGAATATTTTTAGGCAATTACTTGAAAATAAAATTCCAATTACCTGTCCAATATATGTATATGATATATATATATATATATATATACATATATCTAACATGTTTATTGAAAACTATTTTGCCGAATGAAAAATTCCAAAGACGTGTTGAAATAGTCTCTCACATTCATTATTTCAAGCCTTTATTATCAATTTTACAAAAGTTAGTAAAAAATATGAAAGCATAACTTTTTGACTGCCTGGTTCAAGTTGCTAATATTTATTCATTCTAAGTTTATCATGAAGAAAATTAAACCAAGAAGTGCTGAAAATTAGAGTTTTTTTGAAAATCAAAGTATCCGATTCGAATGTGTTGACATTGTGAAGTAACTATTAGTTTTTGGGTAAGGAAAAAAAGGCAACACTTTTTATTACTTTCTAAATTTTTTTTAGAATATCGAAAATGATTTGAATTTTAATTATATGCTAGTTGCTAATTATATGTAATTCTAAAGCTCTGTTATATACTTGAAATAAATAATTTTAACTTTGCAAATCAGTTTATATAATTCTTAAGTTCCTACATTCTAACTCCAGTTTAATACAATAATTTTTATTTATTCTTGTTAGACTTACTTACTTTTATTTATTACTTAATTTGATGATCCATATTTATTTTATATTACATTTTTACAAAATTTGCTATTAATTGAGAAATGTTTTCATCAAAGCAATGAAAAATGTATTTAAATTGCTTTAAATTCATGAGTCATGTACAAAATAATATAATAGACATTTTATGCACTGACAAATTATATATTGGTTTTATAGTTATATATTTTTTGCTAGTTATTATATATACATTAATGTATTTTCGTTTTTACCTATAAAAAAATAAAATTTTGTAAATTGTTAAAAAAAATAGTTTTGTTCAATTACTTTTTATGTAAACATAGAGAAAGTCGTCATCTAATTTATAAGCCCTTATATTTTGTTTATAAAATATGAATAACGAAAGTTACAGTATTGTCTGTTTGAAAACATTTAAAATTTCTCGAACATTTTATTACAGTATGGGAAGTATCAGCAATTTGCCTTAATGTACTATACCATGCACCACTAGTTTCGAATTATTTTTATTATTTTTTCTAAAAATTATAAAATATGAATCACGAAAGTTACAGTATTGTCTGTTGAAAACATTTGAAACTCCTCGAACATTTTATTACGATAGAGGTAGTTCCAGCAATTTGCCTTAAGGCATGATGCCATACACCACTAGTTTCGCATCATTTTTATTAATTTTTCCAAAAAATCCAACCCACACCGCACATATTCTCACCATACACATAGCCCATACACGTCCATATATCCACATATACGTAGTCTGCGATTCTCATCGGCCGCACGCGCGCCCCAACCGCCGTCGCTTTCAAACCGCCCTCCAGCACCCCACTCGCTCTGGGGGCCTAGCGCCGGGCGCTTCGCTCTGGTGTGGCGTTTCATAGCGCCCACCCGGGTGTCCTCAAACCCATCGACACTCGGTCGGAAGGGGCGGCCGGCTGTAGCCCCCAGGCCATCTCTCGCTACGTGCCGTACTGGGGGGGCGACGAGTCGGAGGGTTTGGGGATACGAGAGTCGGCCGTGCGATGCGAACGATGGGAACGATGCGAATGTTGGCTGTGTGCCGCAGTTCGTGACTAGTGAGCAGGTCGGCTTTAAAGCGACGGTACGGGCCGTGGCGCTACGGCGGTACGGCGGTGCGCTACGGGATATGGCAAACAGGGACGGAGTGAATGAAAATCTGGGAAAATATGATTTTTTTTATATTTATCACATGCACTATTTTTATACAGTGCATGCGATCTTTCACTATCTAAGTATTTATTTATAACATTTCTTGTAACTTTATTTTCCTTCTAACTTTTTTAATTTCCCATAAGAGGGCGTCCATTAATCACGTGAGGTGTATGTGTGTGTGTATGTGTGTGTGTGTTCGGATACACATTTTCGTCGACAATTTCGGGAACACGGATCAATCGGTTTGAATGATTTAAAAAACATTCGATTCGTATTGATAAAGAGACGTGCTGATTAGTTTTTACAAAGGCAGGTCTAGCTGTTAGACTGCGACGCGGCGCCTATGCGCTTCGATAATTTTTCTCAATGCATCTAAATAAAGCAGCACGATTGTTTTAAAAAAAGTTCAAAATATTTCAAAATATAAAAATATATTTTTTTCAAAAAAGTAAATTTTTATTCAAAATTTTCAAAATTCTCAAGTATTAAATATTTTAAGGTTTAAACTAGAGGTGGGTCGTTGACGGTTTTTCCGTCAACGAAACGAAACGGTTATCGGGGTTTCGTCAACTAGTTAAATAACTAGTTATTTTTCAACTATTAGTTATTTTTAACGATTCAACGCTGGCAACGTTAAGAAACTGATAGTTGAAATAACTATTTCATTGAAAGTTGGTAATATGAAGTTTGCTCTTATAAAATTCAAGTTGAGGTTGTCAACTGATTTGATGAATAAAAAGAAATAAATGTGAATTGTCACATTTATTACACACGCACACACACACACAGATATATCACATTTATTATTAATAATACTAAGGTTTAATTCAAAAAACTTAAATATTTTCATTACAGCAAAGCCATATACTAAAACATCGAATTTACATGTTATATAAAAATAGCAATATAAAAATATATAGTTATAGTTATGAAAAAAAAAATCAATTTTCAGGTTTATTTTAAAAAAATTATTACAAGACAAATGCTATGAGAATTTTATGAAAAAATATTAACCATTGAAAACTATGATGAATGTAATTGATTTTCTAAAATTAAACGATTTGGCTCATGTTGCAAGTTTCTTTTAATATATACCCGGACATCTGCAATATTATAATAGCAGTAGCCTAACAATAAGCGATTTTCATAGTATTAGTTGATCCTTTCTGGCGTCAAACCTAGGTTTTAGGTACCTGCATACGTTCGTTTTTGACAACGTTTCGTCGCAAAGAACGAATTTCTATATCGTTGAATAACTAACTGGCCGTCATGTTTTCAACTACTTTGAAACCAGTTGATTTTCAACCAGTTATTTCGTTGCGACGAAACGGTTAGTTAGTTAACGAAGAAGAAACGGTTGAAAATAACCGTTCGTTGTTTCAACGCCCATCACTAGTTTAAACAAAAAAGTAATTTTTTAAAAAAAAATATTTTTGATATGGGAAGTTTGAACAATTTGCCTTAAGACACGATGTCATACACCATTATAGTTAACTTCCCGTAGGGTAAGTTATAGTAATAAAAAAAATCGAAAACGAAAATTTTTATATATCTTCACGTTTTAGAGGTTTCTGAATATTTTGGCATACTTTAGAAAAAATTGATGTATGCGTGTATGTGTGTAGGTGTGTGTGTGCTGATACAAATTTTCGTCGACGATTTCGGGAACACGGATCAACCGATTATGATAATTTATAAAACATTCGATTCGTATTGATCAGGAGACGTGCTCATTAGTTTTTGATGAAGGCAGTTCTAGCCGTTCCAAAGATACGGGACAAAAAGTGCCAAAAACGGTAACTGAGTTTTTAAGAGAACGAAGCATCCGATTTTAATAAAAATGAATTCTAAATAAAATTTGGTTAAAAAAATGTCATTTGGCGGTCAAAAATGTTTATTGAACATATGTACATCAAATTATCAGATAGAGATTTTAATAATCTGTACACATTTTGTGTATACTATTTTTCAATGATACTAATTCAAAGTGAAGTGCAAAAGATATGTAATAAGCTATCACATTGCCAATTTATTAAAGAAAATATTTGGTTTGTTGCTAGAATTTTTGGTTTTACAGTATTAACGAGAACAGTATATCATTTCAAAGTAGAGGACAAAATATATAACCAACCACACATTGCCAATGTTTTAACTTCCCCAAGGAGATGCTTAAGTTTTCATAAAAAAATCTGATTTGCAAATTTTATGTTTTCTCGACGTTTCAAGTCATTTTGTATCGCGTGAGAACAAATTTGAAAAAAGTATGTGTGTGAGAGAGATGATTTTTAACCTTTCGTCCAAGTTTCCTCAAAAACGGCTAGACCAGTTTTATAAATTTAAAAGCCATTCGATGTATTTCGATAAGGACTATTGTTTATCAAATTTGTGGGGCGATCAGCCGAGCCGTTTCTTTATAAACGTCCAGAAAATTGGACGACTTTGATGAAACTTTTTATGTTGATAAATATTAAGGCCCTAAAGGACATACTAAAATAGTACGGCTCTACGACAAGTAGTTTAATTATAAAAATTTATCAAAGCCGCAAAAAACCTGAGGTTTGTGAAACGATCGGGCAAGGCATTTCTTTGGAATTAGCAAATAAGTGATTTTTTGAAACAGTTTTCACAAAAATCTTGCTATCTCAAGACTACGATTTTGTGCATTGTTCATAAAAATAAATTAATAATTATCTAAATATTTTTTTTATATATGTGTCACCTAACGAGCAGCCTACAAAACTTCTAGTTGTGTAAAAAATGTTACCATTAATTTAAATTATTAAATAATATCAAAAACTACGTATTTGATATATGTAATCGTTCCAGTATTTTTTTATAACAGATGCTTGAAATATCATAAAATAATTTTTTAGGTTTTTTGTAAAAAAATGTTTCGACGTTTTTAATAAAATTTAAAATGACGATAAAGTTCATGCACTAAACAGTCCTATGAAAATTGTTTGAAATAAACAATTTAATTAAAATTTGGAATAATGGGGTATAATTTTAGGACATACAAGCACGTGTTTGTGCAATATAATTAATATAATTACGACATTATAAATGTGTTTGAGAAAATTGAATTGGAAATGGCAATGTTCAGATTTAATTCAAAGCAAAAACTTTATTTTCGAAATAATCATTTAAAAATCTATTTATCTAAATATCTAAATCTCAATTTTGGTTTCTCAAGTCAATTATCACATATATCAAAGAAAGTTCATGAAACTTCCCTTAAGGCCAAATACCACTTACAACTAGTTTATATCATTTTTCCCCTATTTCGGCCCTTTCCGACGCGGTGTTTCGCATGAAATAGGGCGTCCGCTTAAAGGGGATGTACCTCGACGCTTCCGTCGTAGTTTTTTTTTTTGGGATGAAAATAAAAATGGGGAAAAAAAGTTTTAATTAACGACCGCATATGAATATTTATTCATATCAATCGTAATAATAGACTGATTGATAATGAGGTGACGGCTTTTGGTGGCGTAGAATACTTTATTACATTTCCCAATGATAATGGAAATTGTAAAGGATAGTTTTTAAGGAAAATTTTATTTTTTATAAATTATTGGTAAATATTTATATATATATGTATATATATATATATATATGAAGAGAAGCGATAAGTTATTCAATTTGCTTGAATTTGTTTGGACAACTTTGGCAGATTATAGGGCAAAGTTTTAACTAGTTATCTTGTTAGTTTTGATATTCTACAATATAATAATTTGAATACTTTTTTATTTATTTGAACAATTTCAATTATTACCATAATATTTAATTAAAACTATTTTAATTAAAAGAATTTTGTTATATTTGCTAAGTTTTTTAACACTCTGTTTTTATTTGGAATGATTATTTTGAATTTTTTTAATATTATAGTATCATAAATATAATGTATTTTAGGGTGTGTAATTATTTTCAGTAGGTTAGTAATTTTTTTTGGTTTAATGTTTATTTTGTAGCACATAAAGAATATAAAGGATCATGAAATTGAACCAAAATATAAAATATCCAATAGTTGAATTGTCTATTGAAGCTGAAAATCTGTTTTGCAAAAAGAAATTTAAAAAATGGTAGAGAATTCTTTACTTATTGTTAGTATAAATATTGTTAGTTGGCAGAACTATTTTGTTGATGCATTTTTGTGGATATTTAATAATATTAAATTGAAACTATTTTAGCCGGGATTTAAATATACAATTTATTAAATATCAAACGTCTTTAATTTGTCACATTAGTTATTAACTTCCCGAAGGAGAAGTTTATGTTTTCATCAAAAAATCCGATTCGCTAATTTTATGTTTTCTCGACGTTTCAAGCCATTCTGAATCGAATGAGACCAAATTTGGAAAAAGTATGTGTGTGTGTATGTGTGTGTGTGTGTGTGTGTGTGTGTGTGTATGTGAACAGATTTTTTGCCGTAAATCGACGTTTTCTCGAAAACGGCTGGGTCGATTTCAAAAATTTAAAAGCCATTCGATGTATCTCGACGAGAACTATTGTTTGTCAGTTTTGTGCGACGATCGGCCAAGCCGTTTCTTTATAAATGGCAGAAAAGTGAAAAATTTTTCGTCTACGTTTTAGCCCGCAATTCTGAATCGATTTTGAAAATTCAAAAACCGTTCGAAAGATATTGGTTGGAATCGTGCTGATTAGTTTTTGGTAGAGATCGGCCGGGCCGTTTTCTTGTAATAAAGTTTAAAAAAAAAAAATTTCGATGATTTTTATAATTATTTTTTTGACGGTAGATACCATAGTCTTCTAGATCATACTAAAATATTACGGCCCTACGACAACTGGTTCAGCTTTAAAAATTCGTCAAAGTTTGCAAAAATCAGTATGGTCTTTTTGGCATTTGTCAAAATTAGACTTTTGATCGACGTTTTCTCAAAAACGCCTGAACCGATTTTAGAAATTTAAAAACCATTTGATGTATTTCGGTGAGGACTATCGTTTGTCAATTTTGTGCAACGATCTGACAAGCCGTTTCTTTGTAATTTGAAAAAACTTTTCGTACACATTTAAGCTCATCCTACCGAACCGATTTTAAAAAATCAAAAACTGTTCGAAAGATATTAGTTGGGAATGACGCTGATTAGTTTTAGATGAAAATCTACCGCGCCGTTTTCTTGTAATTAACTGTTGGAAAAAGGTGTTAAATTTTCGTCGACATTTAAGCTCATCCTACCGAACCGATTTCAAAAAATCAAAAACTGTTCGAAAGATATTAGTTGGGAATGATACTGATTAATTTTCTTGTAATTAACTGTTGAAAAAAAATTTAAGCCGATTTTCATGGCACTTTTTTGGCGATATACATCATGGTCTTATAGAACTTACTGTAATATTATGGCCTTACGACAAGTAGTTTAATTTTACAAATTCGTCAAAGTTTGCTAAAATTATCGTTTTTTTCAAAGTAGGATTGATAAAGAATATTATTTACACATTTTTTTTTATTAAGTCGATTATTTACACATATCGGGAAGTTCATGTAACTTGCCTCAAGGCTAAATACCAAACCAACTAGTTAGATTTTTGAATTATAAAAATTATAGAAAATCAAGAAATTTAAATTTATACAATTATATTTCCTACAATCTTAAGATATTATTATGGAGCTAAAACTTGAAATTTAAGGTATACATCTATAAAAGCTAGAATATTTGCTTCAGTTAATTTTTAAAATATACAATACATTTTTGAAATCTCAAAAACGATCATGAAATATTTCTTTTTTGAAAGGCTTATGAAAATATTATTGCCTCAAATCTTAATATTTTAAATAATTAAAAAATGTACAGTTAAAATACAGAGTACAGTTAGAATATATGGATTAGGTAATTTATAAAATATACAAGACATTTTACAACGTCTTATAAATTTTTAGATTATTTCTGTAAAAATAAATAGTAGCTGTTGATTTAAATATAAAACGTTGGAATACAGATAAAATCTTTTTAAAAAAATACAAAAAAACTGTATTTTTACATTACAATCTCAAAATAAGGTAACTTGGGCGAGACACAAGGGTTCAAATTGATTTTGAGCAATTATATTACAAAAACCAAACCAATTATATCACAACAAATAACACATATCAAACTAACAACTATCTGACTATGTCCAGTGAAACTCCCAGCTAATTCAACATTGTAGAAATGTGTTTTTTTGCTGTTTTTCAAAAATTTGTCACCAGGATCTTTTTACCCCGTAGGCGGAGTAAAACGGTACAGCCAAAAGGCAAACAGGTTTAATATCTTATTTTTAATTTTAAAGGGATTTTGCAAAATAATAGCTACAGTATTCAACCAATGCGAAATATAAATGTCATGGGTACAAAAAAGTCTTTTTTGCAAAGACAACACTGCATATAACCTAGATCTGGTATTTTGTCAGAATATTTATCAATAGAGTTGGAATAACTGTTTATTTAATTTATCTCCTGTAAAATTTAACTTTTACTCATTTTTATTTACTGATTTATATTATTTACATCTGCGCCAGGTTAAAGGTTTAGTTGGTTCTTTTTACTCCACCCAAATGTAAGCTTGTATAGAGGTTGTAATAAAAACTGTTGAATTTAACTTAAAATTACCGATACCTTTATATTGGTTTATATTATATTAAGGTCTCGTAAACTAAACAACAGTGCTCACTGCCAAAAAAAGCTAACAACAAAAGAAAATACTTTTTTAATGAATTTTCAAACATTGCCGATTTTCTCCCGATAGGAAAGTCATAAGAATCAAGTTATGGCTGGTTACACATCTTCTGCCCTGTACTTTCAAATGGAAATATCGGTAGTGGTTAAATAATTCAATTATGAAATGTTAAATAAATTTCAAATTACATACGCAATTATATTTTAAACAAATGATGCAATTTGGCTTATTTGTTATTGACAATTAATTGAATGTTCAATAACTGAAAATTAAATTTTTATCATGGATATTATATTTGAATATAATTTGTAGAAATTTTATATATTTTTACAAGTTAACTATAATTTTTAAAATGCGATTTTGAACTCAATGATGGAAAAAAATAGTTCGATTCAAAAATCTTAAATTAGTTATAATAAATATAATAACTTTGAATTAAAACCTAAAGTTAACATCTCAAATTTATAAAATATCCGCTGACCTTCTAGCCCAGCTCCGGCTTATATGACCTTTTTACATATAAAAAAGCACTGATGACTATTTTTGTCTTATCTTAAACAAATGTTCATGAAAGTCTTCTACTTTACCATTTCGTGGTCTTTTCCTATCCGTGTTAAAATTTAGCTTGAAACACTAAGCGCACCTATCTAAATTGCGAATGCAGTCTGGAAACTCTAATCTTGAGAAATTTGGGTCTCGAAACGGCCCAAAAGCATCAGCATAGTAGTAGAGAACAACTCTGCACGTCCATAGTCCATATAGTCCACATAATATATATATATATATATATATATATATATATATATATATATACATGTGCCCAGCTAGGTTTCCTGGGCGCTCTCGCAGAATCCTAGACCCGTGCTCCACCGACGGCTTTACTCGGGCGCCCGCCGCCGGTGCACGATCTAGGGGAAACAGGGGTACTGTTAGATAATTTTGAGGTGTTGTTTAAAGAGATATGACGATTTGGTGAAGGATACTTGTGCATACTGAATTGTTGCTTGAAGAAAATATTTTTGAACTAGTTGAAAGTATCATTTAGCCTTGACGCAAATCGTATGAACTTCTCTATACGTATGCATAATCAAAAAGAATTAAGATTTAGATATTCAGGTTTTTTCAGAAATCAACTGATCATTTCGATATTAAATTTTTTTTTACTAATCTATACTATTTCCAATTAATGTCTTCCTAACATATTTTTTTCTAACACATTACTCATATACACTTTTTTTTTTGTCAACAATATTATGTGGGAGGAAAAATTTTTGCCTTACTATCTCCCATCAAATATACTTATTATATCTGTAATCGTTTAAATTATATAAATTTTTTCAACATATTTTATTTCATCTATTTCGTCCTATAAAAATGTAATTTATTTAAGTAAACTGTAATCAGTAATAACTTATAAAATATGGCATTTACATATGCTTTGGTACAGATTCTGATTAGAATCGCCGAAGCGCGAGGCGCAACTTCAAATTTTGACGATTTTTTTATAATTCAACCGCTTATTTTAGATCAATAATATTTAAGCATGTTATTTCAAGCTATGTAATCTATGGTTATACAAAATTTTATCAAAATCGTAACATTTTTTTTTGATCAATTTTCATTCGATTCGGGTTTTTTTGCGAAAACAAAACTTCTCTTTTGGGAAATTGAGAATAACATTAACAATAACCAATAACATATTACATTTTAGACAATTAAACATTTTTGAAATATTTCAATATAAATAAAATAAATTAATATAAAGAAGTTAAATATTTTAACTTCGGGAAATTGATAAACATATTTTAATTGTATTTATAAGATTAACATAAAACTATTAGGAAAAAATCAAAAGGAAAAAAATCTATCGAGTGTTAATTAAAAATATGCATTTTTTTTATAAATCTCAGAAACGGTGTGTGTCGTTCTTAACAAAATTCTATCCTAACCATCCGCAAACCATGACGAATGTAACTTTTAATTCTAGAAACAAGAAAAACAAGTTCAAAAAGTGAAGTTTCAAAAAAGTTTAGCGATTTGATTTTCGTTTCATTAAAAACGTTTAGATCATTAAAATTCAAATCGAGTTTTCTGATGAAGACCTTCAAACTTTCATTTGAATGTTAAAAAAAATCAAAACTTAGAAATAAACAAAATATCGCAGAACTTTTTCGAGGAATATCTATCAAATGTGTCGAATATATTTCTTCATCAATTTGTAATTATTTATAAAACTCTTTAAATAGTACATTGGGTTTTATATTTTTTTGATATCACTAATTTTTTGTTCCTAAAAGACCTTGACAAAATTGTACTCCAAGCATCCAAATAATTTGATAAAAATTTAAAGCATTAATTTCAAAAAAACGGATTGTTAATGCAAAGTTAATCAACTTTGAAATCAGTTTATAAACTTCAAGTTTCAATTTGAAAAAAAAAATAGTGATAAAAACACACTAAGAATTTATAAAATTTTGAAATTTTTAGAAAATTCTGAAAAATTTCTAAACATTGAAAAAATCAAAATCTTGAATTTTATAGGAATTTTACATAGTTTTTCAAAATTTTGAAACCGTTGCTTTCCCCAAAAACTTTTTATTTATTGAATCATTCTAATCGGACGCTCCGTTTATCCAAAAACTGCTAATTTTTTTACTCTCCGAAACGGCTGAACCTGCCTTTCACAAAAACTAATTTGCAAGTCTTCTCGTCAATACAAATCAAATGCTTTTTGAATCATTCAAATCGAAAACGTGCACAAAAATTGAACCTAAACATATACGCATACACATTATTACATACATTCTTTGTTCAAACTTATCAGAAACCTTTGAAACATGAAGATTAAAAAAAATTTTTGCAATTATTATAATTTACAAAACGGAAAGTTAAAAATAATTCATTTTACAGCAATTTATTAATATCTTTAAAATGTGCATTTATGCTTATTTTGCTCCACTTAATACAGTTTCATTTGTTAATTACATAGAAACTACTTGACTGTCAAACAAAAATAGACAGCTTCAGTTTTCATTATATAAGCTTTAATTTAAAAAGCAAATAAAGTGAAGACAATTTTTCTAGTTTTATTTCAAATGATTCATCACAATTATTTTGACACTTATCCTCTTTTTGATACTGCCCTTATTCATTAATTTTTTTAAGATTTGTTATTTATAAATTGTATAGCATCAGAAAAAGCCAAGATATTCACCTATTTTGAATACTGGATATATTTATGAATACTTAAAATTAGTAAATAGCAAAAAGGTGGTGAAAACATTTTTCAAAAATTTAATAAGACCCAAAAAAATTAAAAACTGACATAAATTATTTCAATCTACAACTATCTATAAACATCTTCAAACCATACATTTGCATCTATTTCACCCTACATAACATAGGGAGTTTCTTCCATGGGGGTCTTACAGGGGGCCGTAGGGTGCTCCATTGCCGTAGATGGCATACAAACCCTCCCAGTCAAAGGAATGGGGTCTCAGGAAACGTCGACAAAGTACCAACTTTAGCAACACACCCTACATAGGGGTTGTAAATTCCCTACTTCATGGGAACATTCGCCCCATAACGAACAGAATTCTGAGGCAGTACGATTCAGAAATAAAGTTGGAGGGAAATTTAAATTACAGGGAAAGTATTTATGTGGGGGTGCTGAAATTTGGTACAAAGGTGATCAATATTATTAGCTAGTATCAGTAAAAATTTGGTTGGGTTTGGTGTACTGGTTTTTGAGTTTTTCACCCTAGAAGTTTAATACAAGAGATAGCGTTCGGTGTATTTTCATCGGAGCTTTTCAGGCCGACGACACAATAGCTAGAGGGGGTTTCCCGACATCAAGTACCACATTTCCATCTACTATCCCCCTGTGATGAAAATCCTATGACTTTCTAGGACGAAAAGCTCAAGGGGATGTGCCTAGATGGAAGAGCGAAGTTTTTCGAGAATGCTTTCTTAGCATAGTCCGGCTTTAAAGCGACGACTGGATAGTGAACTAGTAGTGGTTGCTCGTATATTTCAATAAATAAGATGGAAAATGATCATTTTTTTCAATATTTCCCATCAAGGAAAAGATAGAAACCGAGGAGGACTAAAAACTAAAGATCTTGCTTGAAGTACTTTATGCAAAAAGGTGTCAGCGTTGTGAGATTTTTCGCTAGTAATAAAGAGACGTTGGAAGTATTTTGATTTTAAAATGGATGTCCATCACTACTAAGTGAAGTATTATTTACTAGATTTTATAACATCTGGGAAAATTTTAAAATGACACTTTTGCAGAATCGTGTAGAGTTGCATCTACATAAATGTGCAAAATATTGCTGCTATCATATTTTTAGTATAATTCACAGATAAGTTAAATTAGATGTGAAACATATTTAGAATTTGAAGCACTATATAAAAATTTTTTTCTATTCTCTTTATTTTGAACTTTTAAGTGGTTAAAGGTATATAGAATTTAAAACAGTAAGAGAATTTTATTTGTTTCATTGTTTCCTTCATTTTTAACTTTCCCAAAAGTTTTCATTATTATAATAAAAAAGTTGTAATTAATAATAATAAATTACATTTCAAGTCTCTATCAAAATGCTTAACAAAAATCCTTTTTTTTTAATTTTAATCTTGAAATTGAATTTAAAGCAATTCAGTAATATAATTTTATTTTTTTCATTATTCCCTCCATTTTCCAAAAATTTTTATATTAACAATATCTCAATAATAAAATAGCTGTAATTAATAATATTAAATATCATTTCGAACCTTTATCAATATGCTTACCAAAAATGCTTTTTATAAACGGTTGCTTTCTGAAATTTTTTGTCTCAATTTCAAATTTGAAATTGAATTTAAAACATTTTCTTGCACGATTTAATTCACATTTTCATATTTATATTACATAGATAAGTTGAAGTTTATTATATGGATAAGTTGAATAATAAATTATAAATGAAATAATAAATAATAATAATAATAAATTATTAATTATAAATAGAAATGAGAAATATTATTTTCGTTCATTCATTATAGTTAATTTTAAACTCATAGTTTTAAATAAAATTTGCTCATCAATTTTCTTTTTATTTATTGTATTTTGACATTGAAATTAGCAATAAATTAAGAACGTGAACGCAAATTACTCTATATTTAGTTATTAGTGAAAAAGTTTAATTTATATTAATATATATCAGTTCAAACTTCTTTCATGAATATACACATTATAAAATCTGTTTTTTTGAAAAGGGTTTTACTTTATAATAAATAGACATAAAATATGTATTTAGAATTATATTTGGAATTTAAAAAATTATAGAAAAATTATAGAAATTAAAAATTATGAAATATATTTAGAATTTAAAATAATAAAATGTTTCTTGCAACTTTTTACGAAATATTAGAGTGAAGTTAGAAGTAATTCGTGTGAAGTTACTATTTAAAATTTTGTAAAATCAACACGATTACTTTTATTGTCTTGAAAAAATACTACTCACATTTTGTTAATTTTATGTTTGAATTTTTTTAACGTATCCTTTTACTATTATTTGTTTTACACAAGATTTCTAAACTATTAGTTATAAAAATGATTAACAAGTACCTATGAATTGAAAACGTTATTAATTTTGCAATCCCAAGTTACATATTAAATTTGTATCTATTTATTTATTAGTAAAAATATAGATTCATCTGTTCATTTTTTTAGTAAAATATTTCTACATTTTTCTCATATCTTATTAAATTAAAGTTTACTTTAAAGTTTAACATATTTATTTAAAAATTTGAAAAAGGATTTTTTATAAAATTATAAAAAAAAAAAATACAATTATTATAGTTTTTAAAAATAAAATACATTTCTACGTGTTTGTTTTTCTTATAAAAAACAATCATTATCACATTTTGTTAGTGTTTGGATTTTTTTAATTAGCGTTTCTACATTAAATATTGAATAAAATAATTTTTGAATCGACTTACATTAAATTTTTCTAAATTTTCTTGTATGCAATTTATTATCTTTTTTACTAATTATTTTAAATTATTGTGAAACGTATTTAAAATAAATTTTAGAAATTATTTTTTTAAAAATAATTTTTTTTGTCATCGTTTTTACAAATTGTCCATTATTGAAAAAGCAATAGGATTTTATAATAATCTGTATTGAGACTGAATCAGTGAGTTTAAATTAAATCTATTTTATACCAATTTTAAGAAATTATACATAATTTCATATACATTGATATTTTTTTAAATAAACTGGTAAGGAGTTAAGGACAAAAAGTTTCTCAATATATATCTTACTTATGAATTTGGATCTTTAAAATTTGTATTTTTGGCAAACTTGAATCAAGTGCGCTTTTTCTGCAAATTAACAATTATATAATTATATATATATATATATATATATGGAAATTTCTATCCAGATTATAATTTCAAATCAACTACTAAGGAAAGATCATTCTATCTCCCGCTCCATATGCTAGAATTCTAATTCCCAGTCGATAAGATGTTGCGGTTTGTGCAATCTCAAGATTTTCTTGAGATTTTTGTCCTTCTGTAAGGTTCCCTTGGGACAAAGTCCTGTTTTCCAAAATGCATTCTCCTGTGGGACAGAAGAAAAACGTCTGGAGCAAAAGTAATCTTGGTTTGACTTGTTTTTTGTTCTAGTAAAATCATCTCAGTCAAATGTAAAAATTCTATATATGATGCATCAATCGACTTTAGCAAAAATCTGATCAATGGCAAGAGTTATGAGACGCTTGATATAAAATAATTTCCCAAAACAACTACATTTTCTATTTTATTTATTCCATCATTTTACCTCGTTTCAATAAATTTTCTGGCCAAAATGCAAAAGAAAATAGGATTATTATTCCTTTTCGGCTGCGAAAAGGCGATACCAGGGCGAAGGCATTAAGTAGCAGCCGAAAGTAACAAGTACTTACTACTTTTATAAACGGCTCCGGGACTCCGGGGGTCTGATCTATGCCTGGAAAAGCGGCGAAAACCCGGAGAAAAGTCGAGGAAAGTTTCCTTATCAGGACCGACTCCGGCGAACGTTCTTCTCGTCCGGAGTAAGTAATGTCGGTTGTAAAGTAGATGGAAAAAAATAGTAAAACATTTCGAAAAAAAAATATTTGTAATTATTTACTACATCGTATGTAAGGCAAAGCAAACGCATGCTTAGAAATTATGATCACTAAAGTATACTTTAAATTTATGGATACAAAAATATGTCTATATCTCATTCTCAATTTTGATACTGTTTATATTAAAAGCTTGATTAATTTCCAAAAAGCGGCGTTTATTATTCATATGATCGATTTTTAAGGATTTTTAATTTTTTACAATGGCCAGCCGAGGCAGCTATATGAATTAATTTATTTTCCATTATTAACCGAAAATATTGTATTATTGTATTATCATTTTATTTTACCATATAAACTTACTATAAATTTTATATCTGCTTTATTTTATTATAATAAGCCTAGGACAAACATTAATAAATTTTTTAATAAAGTTAGTTATTGTAATGGATCGTTTTTTTTTGCAAACATTTTTCACCATAATTTATAAATCATTGTAATTTATTATATTACTATTTCATTTTATTTAATTGATTTCATTTATATACATTATAATGACTTTGACGTTTTCTATTAATAGCTATATCACTCTGTATTTTGCACAATATAGTCAGCGTGTCGAACCGGGCGCCAAACATACCGGGTCGTCGTGCCCAAACTTTTTTTTTATTCGGTATTAAAATGGCAACCCAATGTTCAATAGAAATTTTTATTATTAAAATTTTTCTAATATTGCTAACATAATTTTAGTTGCAGCAATGCTCAAGATTAAGATCTTTTTCCAGAAAAAATCATTGAATAGTAGTTTGACACCATTTTCACTATCAATTTCGAATAAAAACAAGACCTTTTCTATCGAATCAGATTATCACTTTTTATCAGTTTCATACTACAGTTTATCAATTTAGAACAATTATTTTGATATGACAAACTCATAATAATATGATGAGTTAGACTCTTATATCCTTGTAACATGTACCTAATAAAATATACGATTTCATTTTATATTATCGTTCATATATATATTTCGTACTTTCGTTTCTGAGAAGTCGTTAGCAATTTACTCAACTTTATTGAAATAAACTTATAATGACATATTAGCTGCGAAATATCTTTTCATGTGTGAACAATTATAAATAATTTTAGAAATACAGATAAAGTTATGGAAATTATAATGACATGATTAAATGTAACTCGCAATTCACCTTAAGGCAATATAGATACATTGTACCTGTACGTGTAAATAATCAATAAAAATTGAGATTTATCAATTTAGATACAATTTTCAAGTGTTCATTTTGAAAATAATCCTGTAAATTATGTACGTCCTGTTTTTAGACGGCAACCCAAAGAGTTATCTTATATATATATGTGATGATTTTTTTATTGTTCAGTTCCTGCGTTTTGCAGACTAAGTATAGGGTGCGTGTTGACCCGAGCGCCAAACGTACCGGGTCGTCGTAGAAAGAAATCAAGACAGTTTTACTGGGATTATTAATTATTGCTGTTCAAATATCGAGTTCAAACAATAAATAACTTTAACATTAATAACTAACAATACTTTTAGTTTGATGCAAAAATGCTCAACTATACGTGTAAATTATCTATAAAAATTGAGATTTAGCTATATAGATACAATTTTCAATTGTTCAGTTCGAAAATTTAGTGTTGATAGACGACAACCTAAATGGTTGTCCTATATATGTGATGAATTTATTATAATGCAGATCCTGTATTTTGCAGGCACAGTATAGACGGCTTGTGGCGACCCGGGCGCTAAACGTACCCTGGTCGTCGTGGAAAGAAATCATGACAGTTTTAGTGGAATTGTTAATTATTGCTGTTTTAATATGGAGTTCAAACAATAAATAACTTTAACTTCAATAACTAACTATATTTTCAGTTTGATGCAGCAATGTTCAACCATACGTGTAAATAAACAATAAAAATTGAGATTTAGCTATCTATATACAATTTTCAATTGTTTATTTTGAAAATAGTTTTTTAAATTATGTTCGTCCTCTTTACGGATGGCAACTCAAATAGTTGTTCTATATTAATGTGTTGGATTTATTATCAATCAGTACCTATGTTTTGCAAACACAGCATAGGCGGCGTGTGGCGATCCGGGCGCCAAACGTACCGGGTCGTCGTAGAAAGAAATCAAGACAGTTTTACTGGGATTATTGATTATTGCTGTTTCAATATAGAGTTTGAACAATAAATAACTTAAACTTTATTTTTAGTTTGATGCAATAATCAATAGAAATTGAGATTTAGCTATCTAAATACAATTTTCAAAAGTTTATTTTGAAAATAGTTTTCTGAATTATATACATCCGTTTTATAGATGGCAATCCAAAAGATTGTTCTATATCTATGTGTTGAATTTACCATTCAATTCATGTGTTTTGAAGGCACAACATATAGGCGGCATGTCGACCCGGTGCGCCAAATGTACCGGGTCGTCGTAAATTATTTTTGTTTCAATATGGAGTCCAAACAATAAGTAATTTCTGTTTTATGATGTGTTGTGCTCAAACTTTTTCTTTCGGCCGGTATTTAAATGGCAATCCAATGGTTAACCTAACAATAATAATTGATGGAGTTTTTAATTATTAAAGTTTATCTAATATTGCTAATATAATTTTAGTTTGATGCAGCAATGTTCAAGAAGAGTCTTATGCCAAAAACAAAAAAAATGTTTGGACACAAACTTTGCTTTTTGTTTTTAGGCATGTATTCGACATTAGAACTTGTAGACAATTTATAGGTATTTATGTTTATTTAATGTGAATATTAGCTAAAAATATCACAATTTCTGTAATAATAAAATTTTTATTTGTTCAGCAACTCAGTACTATTTTGACTCAGATCTTAGGACAAACATTATTGCATAATTTTTTTATCTTTGGCCCTCGATTTGGTAACCTCTGTTTCTTTATTTCGTACAGGAAATGATCAATTGAAGGTGAAATTCAAATGTGCAGTGACAAATACACGAGGTACAAACGAACATGACGCGTCCTATATAATAATGTAGGTACTGTATATATACAGAAAAGGGGATTCGATTCGACACTCTTTAACTTGCTTTACAATTCTATATGTAACAGTTTTTTTTGTCAAAGCTTTTATTGTAATTTCCGTTCAAATTTATTTTAACAC
>NW_020539726.1:32972153-32986119 GCF_003426905.1 Ctenocephalides felis | reverse complement strand
TATCATTAAAATCTCTATAAAATATCTGATAATTTGATGTGCATATGTCTAATAATCATTTTTGACTGCCAATTTTTTTTACTTCTGTTATTGGATCTCCGAAAGCGCTTGACCTGCCTTTTTAAAAAAATAATCAGTTCTCCAATATAAATAAAAAGTCTTTTAAATCATTCAAATTCGATGCTCTGTTCACTCAAACTGAATTACAATTTTTGGCTTTCCGCAATTTAAATTGTTGAAATCGGTTGATCCGTGTTCAGAAAACATTGACGATGCATCCGAACACATACACACACATCCATTTTTTCTAAGGTTCAGAAACCTCTGAAACGTAAGAATATATAAAGATTTTCATTTTTGATTTTATTGCTATTACTATCACTTACCCTACAGGATGTTAATATTTACATAAATTTCATCGTTGATGTAAATGAATAATTTTTTAGCAATATTTATCCAGCAATCAAAAAGATGTTTTTCTAAAAGCTGTTGTATGAAAAATGAAAAATATGTTTTTATATTTGTTAGTTTAAAATTGTTTAAAAACTAATTCAGAAATAAAAAAGCTATGAATATTAGTTTTTTATATATTTTGCCATTAAATAGGTGCCATCATCCGGCAGATAAAAAAAAAAACTTGTTTAGTAATTATAAAACATAATAAATAAATTTGAAAATTAAACAGTCACAAAATCTGACGATTCAGAATTTTTCAAAAAACAAACAAATATCATTTTGAGGAGCAACTGTTATTACAAATTTAATTTCTGCTATTCCATATATTGGAAATTCAATTGTTCAATGATTATGAGGAGGATTTGCAGTTGATAATGCTACTTTAACTCGATTCTTTATGATTCATTTTTTATTACCATTTATTATTTCTGCTTTTGTAATAATTCATTTGCCATTTATTTTACATGTAGGTGTTTTTATTGAGCTTAATTTTGATAGTATGATAATACATTTATTTTTCTTCTTTTGTTTTGAAATCCAAAATTCCTAACTTTAGAGTTGTTAATTCAGTTTACCCAATGAATTGTAACGACTGTAATTGTTGCTATATTGTGAAAAGTTTCCAAAATATCTCTAAATGAATAAATCAACATTTCTAATTTATGCATTGTATGGAAAAATTAAATTTATTATAAATTTTTGCCAATGGCTTCCAAAGACTTTTTAATCGAAAATTTGATTGCCATTATTTTTTGCTTCTATCTTTGCTTAAACATATTTTCAGTAGATTTCAATATTTAAAATCCGTATGCAAAATCTTTTTTCCCAATTTGTGAATATAAAGAAATTTAATGTTTCTCTATTTTAGATATACCTGCATTATGTTTTATTTACTCATTATTAAAAATTTCATTAACATAAATTTTATGTAGTTGCATTCAAGTTTATTTTGTTTTTCTAGACAAAAAATAGTTTCAATAGACAAGAAACGTTTACAAAGCATTAATATGTATAAAACAATATTTTTAGATAGAAAATGCTATTTTTTTCAGAAAAAACATATAAGAAAATATTGAATCGTTTTTTTCCAGACATACTTCTTTTATTACTCCTATTTTATAATTTAATACATTCAAAAGATATTCTGTTTTAAAACAATAAGTAGTAATTAATTATTAAAATACTTAGAAATAAATAGGTATTTTATACAAATATTTATTTTGTTTCAGGATGCACTCGTGAGAAAGAATGTTCAGGTAAGCTCAAAAATTTATATATATATATATATATATATATATATATAAAGTTTCTGTTTATATTTATTACCATAAATAAATGATTTATTAATAATTCTCTCGGCTTTTGTCACCTTTGAATTAATCGCCAATTAAACGAATAATAATAATCCATTATTACAATCGACTTGTAGCATCCTAATTATCTTTGTAATTACAAATAATTGTATTTGGAAACACACTAACTAAATGATTATTATCGATACAAACACTATAAAGAGATGTGTTCAAATACATTATTATTATGTATTTAAGTGTATTTAACTATCCATTATTCATTTTCTATGTATCATTAATTTCATCAATACATTGACGAGACGATTATTTTAATTAATGAGAATATAAATATGATCGACGGTAGTCGTTTGAGTAAATCTTAGATATTAAAATTTGTGTTGTTCGGTTAACTGTGATTGACAAATATACTCGTCATGGATATAAAACACTGACCACTGACACTGACACTGACCACTGACACTGACAGTGACCACTGACACTGACACTGACCACTGACACTGACCACTGACACTGACCACTGACACTGACCACTGACCACTGACCACTGACCACTGACACTGACCACTGACACTGACCAATGACACTGACCAATGACACTGACCATGACACTGACCAATGACACTGACCAATGACACTGACCAATGACACTGACCAATGACACTGACCAATGACACTGACCAATGACACTGACCGATGACACTGACCGATGACACTGACCAATGACACTGACCAATGACACTGACCAATGACACTGACCAATGACACTGACCAATGACACTGACCAATGACACTGACCAATGACACTGACCATGACACTGACCAATGACACTGACCAATGACACTGACCAATGACACTGACCAATGACACTGACCAATGACACTGACCAATGACACTGACCAATGACACTGACCAATGACACTGACCAATGACACTGACCAATGACACTGACCAATGACACTGACCAATGACACTGACCAATGACACTGACCAATGACACTGACCAATGACACTGACCAATGACACTGACACTGACCAATTTAAATTGGATTTTTTTTGAAGAAAACAAAATTTATTCTGAAATGTCAAGTTTAGAATGTTTTGAGACTATGATTATAACAAAATAAGTAGTTTGCCTTAAGGCAAGTTGCATAAAGTAAATAAAAATGTATAAAAATATAAATATATTTATTATTACTAATAAAAATATTTGGAGATGCCGGGGATCGAACCCGGGGCCTTTCACATGCAAAGCGAACGCTCTACCACTGAGCTACATCCCCACATACTGCTGTATATGTAATTTTTGTATCTGCGCGAGTGGACAAATAATTACAAGAACAAGAACAAGAACAAGAACAAGAATGTATTGATGACGAAATGCTCCAGATTTTTTCTTATTGAATTCTGAATGTTCGGTCTACTATTTGATACAAATGCTTTGTATTCAACACTCTAACTCTATTAATAATTATACTCGTATGTATTTTGGTCTTTAAAAATTTTTTTTTTTTTGTAAATTAGGATCAACAAAGTTTCAACTCTTCGATTTTTTTCGAACAGTTTATTTTAAAAGTTCTCAATATTTTTGGTTTTGTCATTAGAATATCTTATTAATTGCAATCAGCAGTGTAAGTGCACTTTGCCTTTGGGCAGGTTGCATAAACTTCCAAAATTTCGCAACTTTCAATAAAACTTTGCAATTTTGATGCAATCCATTACATACTTTTGCAAGAAAATAATTAATTTACTATGTAAAAACAATTTATTTGCCATTATATTTATTATTAACTTCCCGTAGGGTAAGTTATTGTAATGGGCCGAAAATCGAAATTGAAAATTTGTATATTTCTCGACGTTTTGAAGGTTTCTGAACATTTTGGCATACCTCAGAAAAAATGGATGTGTGTGTGTGTGTTTGTGTATGTATGTATGGATACAATTTTTCGTCCACGTTTTCGGGGGTACGGATCAACCGATTTAAATGGTTCAAAAAACATTGGATTCCTATTGATAGGGAAATGTGCTGATTAGCTTTTGGCAAAGGCAGGTCCAGCCGTTACGGAGATATGGAGCAAAGAGTGCAGAAAATAGAAATTGAGTTTTTGAGTGAACGGAGTATTCGATTTGAATGATCCAAAAAGCATTCAGTTCGTAATGATGGGGAAAAGTGGTTGTTAATTTTTGGCAATGGCAGGCCCAGCCACTTCGAAGATACAAGGCTAAATGTGTAAAAAATGGCAGTTTTTGAGAGAACTAAGCGTCTAATTTAAATGATTCAAAGAACTTTCAGCTTGTTTTAACAAAATAATAGATTTTGGGAAAAAAATTGTATAATTTTTTTTTTTTTTAGTTTTTTTGTATATCGAAAATAATTCAGATTTTATTTTTACTAAAGTTCTAATATACTTTAAACAAATAATTTTAACTTTGCAATTCAGTTTATATATTTCTTATAAATATTAGACAATGTTATAATATTTATTATAATCTATTTGAAAACATTAAGTATTTCTCAAACATTTCGTTACGGTACGGGAAGTTCCAGCAAATTGCGTTAAGGCACGATGCCATACACCCCACTAGTTTGCCATTATATTTATTATTTTAAAATAGTTCTTATGTGAATTATTATTGAATAATATATTTCAAATTTCTGAAATGAAAATTTAATTTGAGCAAGTTTTAAAAAAATACATTTAGTTTGTTTTTCTGAGAAAATATTACTTTTATATTTATATAATAATCAAAATAGTGACTTCAATAAAATTTTGCGACAACAATTTTCGTTAAATGTTAGGTTTAAGTTAAGAGTTTCAGAGCTATATCTGATGTGCAAGTTTTGCTATTTTAAACGGAAAGTATTAATATATTAATACTCTATATAAGATCTTATAAGATGGACTTATTTTTTTTTAAATTTTACTAATACCTAGTTATTGGTTGCTATTATTGGAATCTTTGCAGGCCTAACCTTTAGGATTTTTCTTAAGGCCCTGAATAATGAACACAATGAACATTATCATCGTACAAAGTTGCCAAAAAATTTTCTTCAACAATTAACTATAGTTAATTAACTATTATAATCGGCAAGATTTCCATCTGATGTCAAAAAATTTTGATTAAATTTCTATAAAATTTGTAGCAAAACCGTAGAAAATTTGTTTTGCACTTTTCTGCTAAAGAAACGGCTCGACTGATGGCAATTACATTTTTGAGAAAACGTCGACGAAAAGTTTTTTTTGGCTTTTATACACATACAATTATTATAATACAAGATTTTTGAAGAATTACTTTTTGAATTATAATATTTTATTTTTAGGTAATTTATATTTTTAACTTCCCGTAGTAAGTTATTCCTAGTAATCGCAAAAAAATCGAAAATGAAATTTTTGATATATCTTCACGGTTCAAACATTTCTGAACATTTTGGCATACTTTAGAAAAAATTTCGTCGAGTACTTTAAAAATGATTAAAAAAGCATTTGATTCCTATTGATGGGAAGACGTGCTGATTAGTTTTTAGCAAAGGCAGGTCTAACCGAAGAAGATACGGGGCAGAAGATGTAAAAAAATTGCTATTCAATTTTTGAGAAACGGAGCGATTTGATTTGACTGAATAAAATCACCCGTATTGGTGAAATGAAAAAATGGTTAATTTTTTTGGAAGGTAGGTCTTACAATTTTGGAGATTCTATAAACTTGAATGTCTATAGTTCAAACAAATGTTCTTGATATTTTCGACAATATAGATCAACCAACATAAATGGTTTTCAAAATTTTCAAAAAATTACAAAATTTACAAAGGAAAACAAAATTTAAAAAAAATCAAATTTTTTAAATAAATTTCAAAATTCTAAAAAAAATCTAATTTTTCCAAATTTTTAAAGAAGTTAGAAAGCCGTTAAAAATTTTAAATTAAGGTATGAAGTGTTCCAGCAACACTCTTCAATACTTTTAATTTAGAACTTTAAAGTTTCTGACTTCTGAATATATTTGCTTTTTAGTATATTTTAAGCTGCATAAATAAATATTTAATAAATAAAAAAAATTGCAATCGAAAATAAAAGACTACATTTTTTTGCAACGTGTCGAAACTTACCCACTAGAATTAAAAAATGTAGATAAAAAATGAAGGACAGAATGTCATCAAATTTAAAGAAATAAATTTTGCAACTTATATATATATATATATATATATATATATAATTATCAATATAATTCATTTCTACTGATACATCATATAAAACCGATTATCACACACGTCAAACGCCTTTAACCACTTTGTAAGAAACGCTTCTTATAAAATTATCGATGCAATATTATCAGTCATTTTGCATTGATTACCTTTTAATTATAAAGCCATAATAATTACATGATAGTCATTCAAATCTGCAATATAATGTCTACTTCTATTGTGATACTAATTATAAATAAATGGAGAGAAGCGCCACGCGTGTTTTCTGATTGATAGATATCATCGTTAGATGATAATAAATTGTGCAAATAAAATAGTGTTAGTAATAGATTTAGGGGAAACCGGGGTAATAAGTGTTTATGTACTAAACTAAAAATGACGGAGATGTGGAGGATTTTAAGGCAAGGTGTGAGTCGCTTTTGGTCAAGTTGTACTTTTTTTGAGTAGCTCTTTGCCGATTGAAAAGCTTTTTAGAACTTTGCATCTCTGAACAAGTCTTACTTATTCAATAATCCCAATTGCACGTTTTTATAAAAATTGCAGGCATTCATACCTTTTGAGATTCTACTAGCATCTTCCAATTAAAGAGATTCTGCAGCATAACAGACAAATGTTTTGGCAAAGCCATGTTATGAAACTTTCCATACAAAATATTGTCAAAAGCCATGTGGATGGTTTGAGGTCAGGCGTATTTCTCAGATTGTCAGATAAAAACCTAACCTAGCCTAGAAACCGCACAAATGTCAAAAAAACGATCATAGATAACAGGGTCTTTCTGACTCAGCTCAATAATATACGAGTGACGTTGCAGCTTATGTGTAAAACGCCTGAGTGCACAGCAAATGCATGGCATTTTGACAGTATTTAGTATTATTCGGTAGCATAGTGTATGGAAGTTGAACAGTAACATGGCCTTGCCATAACATTTGCTTGTTATGCGGGAGAATCGGTCCCTCATTTTCCAAAGGCAAAATTTTATGTATTTTAATCTTGGCAAAAATTATCATGATAAGTTCAGACAGTATTTTCCGTTTTTCATAATTATCATTATGAACATAATTTTCGATTATGAATGCTACATACTTGAAGGAAAATAGTTTAATTTGATTTTAACAACTCGTAAAGTTAGTTTGAAGCGTCTTAAGGTTAAGTAGAAAGTGTGAAGAAAAGCGTTATATGAAATCAGTCACGAAAACCTATAGAAAAAGTGTCAGTAATATAGTTTTCAAAATAGTTATTAAAAATATGTAAAACTGCAGGGATAAGGCTGAGATAATTAACAATATTATCTGGCATGATACATATAATTTTTACCAAATTATGCTCGTATTAGGTTGGGGAAAAAGATATGCATTAGTTTCTCTGATTCTATTGCTTTTTCGCCTTTGTTAAGGAAAAACTGTGAATAGTACTGAATTATCTCTTTGTTTACTTCCAAACAAAAAAACAGCAAGAAATTTTTTTACTGCAAAATGTCACAAAAAATCTGATTTCTTTTTCCCAACCTAATATATTGTAATAATAATTTCACACAAAGTTATCTATAATTAAAGTATAGTTAATATGATCTTCTGGACAAATCACTTAAAATGTATCATGAAATTTCAAAGTAAAATTAAAACAAGTTTTCCACGTGTCATAATTGCAGAACTTAAAATATGATGCAATTATTATTTACAACTGATTTATTTCCGATGATATTCTATTTACGCGTATTTTTGCAGATTTAGCATTCTAAAAATTTCTGAAAGTTTTCCATTTTTTACTGTAAAATTCATAAGTTTTTCTCAAAACATTTGTTTTAAGAATGGTATCTTATAAGTATCCAATGTGAATCTCACAAGAAATTTGAAGACAAAATTCACAATTTACCAATTGTTTTAGAATCTTATAAGTATCAAATGTGAGTCTCGTAAGAAATTTTAAGAATTCTTATTTACTGGCAAAGACCAAAAATTTACCAATTGTTTCTATGAAAAATCGGATAAAATTAAATGAATATGTTCAATACTTGATTTTAGTCTTACAATGGTAGATCGATGAATTATTTTTATCATTAAAATCAAATGGACTCAATTGGTTGAATAATGTTGTAATTGCAATATTTGCAATCAAAGAATAATTTTCTAATTGTAAGATTTTTAATTTTGAACTTTCTGAGAAAAGTTTGTTTTCGTGAAAAAATCCGATATGCTAAGTTTATGTTTTGTTTTTTATGTGTGTGTGTATATTAGTATGTATGTAAGGCGACTTTTGACCTTTTCGTCGACATTTTCTCAAAAACGACTGTACCAATTTTAAAAACTTAAGAGCCATTTCATGCAACTAGACTTTCTTTGTAATTAGAAAAGTATAAAACCTTTTGTCCATGTTTGACAATTTTGATGCAACTTTGTTTGACGATAGGTATCGAAGTCTGAAATAACATACTAAAATATTATAGGCCTACGATAAGTGACAGAATTGTAAAAAATCATCAAACTTTAGAATTTCGTCGCGCACTCAAGCAATTCTAAAGAGAATCTTTGGTAATAATATTATTAATTGTTTTTAAAGTTTATTAATATTTTTCAAGTTTGTCAAAAAATGTTAAAATTGAAAAAAATTCTTCATTTGAAATGTGCCCAAATTTTCAAGAATGTAAAAAAAAACTCTAAATATTCAAGGATTTAAAAAAAAAATCAAAATTTTCAAAAGCACCTAATTTCTTCAAAATTTTAAATTTAGAAATATGCTGCGCACTTAAGCAATTCTAAAGAGAATCTATGCTAATAATATAATTGATTCTTTTCATAGATCATTAAATATTTTTAAAGTATTTTTAAAAATCAGAATTATGAAAAATGTGTTCAAAATTTTAAAAAATGTTAAAAAAAACTTTAAATTTTTGTTAAAAAAAATAATGTTAAAAAAATTATAAATTTTCAATAATGTTAAAAAATTTCAAAAATTTTCAAAAACATCTAATTTTTTCAAAATTTTAAATTTAGAATTTCGCCGCGCACTTAAGCAAGTTTAAAGAAAATCTATGCTAATAATATTGTTGCTTATTTTCATAGATCATTAAATATTTTGAAAAATCAAAATTTTGAAATTTGTTCAAATATTACAAAAATGTTAGAAAAAACTCAAAATTTTCAAAAAAATCTAATTTTTTTAAGTAACGGGATGTTCCAGCAACTCATTTTAAGGCACGATGCCATGCAACACTAGTTTTCCATAATTCCGTATATTCTCCATATCCTAGCCCCTTGCTCCGAGTTTAGATTTAAATTCTAGCACAATTCTAACCGATGGCTTCGTTCCGGCATGTTTAATTACTGGAAGTGTCAGCGTAGCTTCTTAGAAAATTAAAACCGTAGAAACTTAAGAGAAATATCTTAAATACATGTATTGCGAAACCTTACAACATTGTACATAATCTGCTGAACCGAGTTACAAGTTACAACAATGTTGCCACAGAATATTATTAGAATTATATCCATGAAAGTATTAATTTTTCACGGATTGATAAAGTTATAAGAGCCCGAAGATGAAAACTTACTAATAATTAATAATACAAAATAATTTTTATCTCAGTACAAAATCCTATTTTAGTCATAAATTTAAGTAGTTTCAAGTATTATTACTAATTATTTTCTAATAATAATTTAATTCCATAAATAGAAACATCATTTTACTGAAGCGGAATCTATCAAAAGATTCCTGTAAATTAAACGGATTCAAATTAAACGGATAAGGAAAATGCACAATTGTAATTTGTTAGCAATTTACCAAACTGTAATTATTTTATATAGTTTCTTTTGAAATTTGCGACGATTATAGACATACAGCTGATAGTAAAATATATTTTGAAAGGTATTTGTAGAAACGTTCATTTTGTCTTAATAATTTGAATTTTTATATATACTGACGGTTAATTTCATTATTTCATATGATATAGATAAAAAATATAAAATATTTAATTAAAATGTAAAAAATTAAAATAATAAGATAATTATTTGGTATTGCAAAAAACTTATTTTCTTGTGTTCTTGATTAATATTTATTTGCTATCTATTTGATTCTTATGTCTAAACAAAAAAGAACATTAGAAGTAAAGTTATATTCTATTAAATTTCAAGTTTTAAAATATTTTTTGAAATAATATATCGGTTTTTTTGTTCCAAAGTGTTTTAATGAAAATATCATTTAAGATTCAATTTAACATGAAAAAATAATATAACAAATAATAATATACTGTTAAAATATCACACATAAAAAATATATAAATAAAATAGTGTTAACTTTTTCCAAGACTTATATTTCATTTTTTATGAATATTATTTTCAAGTAATTTTATATAATTTATACAACATTAATAATTATATATCATAATAGTAATCAAAATTGCGAATAAGAACCTTGTCTAACAAAGCTGAAGAGTTTAAGTTAATGGTCAAGTACCATAAATGGATTTATATTAAATTTTTCACAAATATGTGGTGATAAGTAGTAAAATATTTTATTTCAATAATAGCACTGATTAAAAATTATATTATAATATTACAATATAGTAGTATTAATTAATAGACACATGTTTGTCTTGTCTAAATCGGTCATAGATAGTTTTTTATTTGAAATAAAAAAATGTTGTATTATTTTGTGCTTCCTTTTAAAAACTATATTCAACTTTGACTTTTCACTCTCTTACCACAAATTCCCATTTTATAATAGTCGTTATAACATATTATTAACATATAATTAATTATATGTGGAATGCTTTGCAGTGGGTAAACCAGCCATATAAATTGTGTTAGTTGCCTCTTTTACTTATATACATTCACTCTTGAGCAGATATATATTTTTTTGCTAAAAAATTTTTGCCGGGCCAGCTAGTATATATATATATATATATATATATATAAATATATATCTTCTATATAAAATTCTTCTGTAGAGATGTATGAATGGAAACTCCTCCTACACGGTTATTCAAATTTTGATAAATCTTTTTGAAGTTTGTTAAAAGAAATTTTTAAGATTTAAATGATTATAAAACTATAGTAATATTGTAGAAATAAATGGCAAAAATTACAAAAAACCACTTATTATTGTTTGACATTAAAAACATTTAAACTGTCATCTGCTAGAAATGTCAATACATTTAAAATTTGAATTTAGCTGAAATTATAAACCTAGATAATATTGGAATGTAAAATACAAGAAAAATGTAATGTCTTCATTATTATTACCGAAAAGCAGCTGACAGAAAATAAAATGAATGTGATTGTTAATGAAATGAATGTTAAATAATGAGATGTGACAGAAATTAAAATAATATAAGATACAGTCAACAGTATATGTTTGGCCGATGAAATTATAAAATTCAGAGTAATAAATAACGCAATAAGTCCAAAATTGCATATACGAGGTCTGTTCAAAAAGTACCCGGAATTTTCGTTTTTTCAAAAAAATATTTATTTATTCGTCTACATTAATGTGGTCCCCTTCAAAGTAGTCCCCCCCAGATATAATACACTTATGCCAGCGTTTTTTCCAATTTCGAAGCACCCTTGATATTCACTTTTTGATATGTCCTTGAGCACTCTCGGCGATTTTCTTCAATCGAGGAAAACCGCCGTCCTTTCATGGGTCTCTTCAACTTTGGGAATAGGAAAAAGTCACACGGAGCCATATCTGGTGAATTTTTGCACTTTGCAACACTTTATTTCATTTTTTACGCAAAATTTAATACAAATTCTTTGACTTTTTCAATTCTTCCATTGTAAAAATCGCCGAGCTCAGAAAAACACGTCGAACCTTAGCGACTACCACAGACAAAGTAAACAGTGAATATAGCTGAAAATTTCATCATACTTTAGGGGCATGTATACCAACACAATAAAAAAAAAATTTTGACAATCAGACACTCCAGACCCGCGAAATTTAATTATTAGTAATTCCGGGTACTTTTTGAACACACCTCGTACATTATTTTTTTAAAACTTATGCAAGTCGCGTTTTGGTTCACTTTACTGAATTATTTAACATACAAAAAATATTTCTACTTATTAAAAAAATGTTTTAGAATTTTGTTTCATGTGTCAAAAATTCATTTGTTTGACATTGGATATGGAATATTTAGCAAGTTGATCTTAGATTGAAGAGTAGATTTTACAAATGAGTTTACCTAAGATTTGAACTTAAACAATAATGTTTATTAAATTATTAGTTAGGAAAATTTACTTTAGAAATTATAATTGCCAATAAACTACTAATATATCGTATGAGATTATGAAATTTATAGACTAAATTATTGAAGCAATTATTTTGTGTGATAAAATCAAGTGTGATATTGTGTTTTTACTGCAGATACTATTTTTTTTTTGAATTTCTTATACTACTTATACTAAGACCATAAATGAGTCACCGAGGTAGGACATCAAATAGGATATTAAAAAAGTGGAACTTTTGAATTGTAGACGTGGGTACAGGACGTCTGTCGGGACATCTAGAATATATATGTATATAAATATATATATATATATATATATATATATATATATTATATTCTCTGTGTGTTTGTTACCATCGATCCATAATGTGGGGCTTTCCCCGTATGGGTAAAAGTGGGAAACTTTAGCCAGGCCGATAAATCAAACGGATCCAATAATGGCCCGACAATTATGAATATATATCATTTGTTATAAATTTATGCGTTAAATCCGAGCGAATAATATATTTTAAACAGAGACGCTTTGATACAGCGACAATTTGAGCCGAATTTATTTATCCCATAACGAATCATCATGGAATAATAATAATAATTGCTGGACGATGGAATTTGATAAATTGGTGAATAGAACATATTGTAGAATCAGGAGGAATTGATGGAAATATTTGATTTGTATGCTCTCATGTCAATCATTTATAAAATATATTTTCTTTTCGTATTCAATATTAAAAAATCTCATCAAGAATTTCACTATTCAAATCGCGTTGACATGTTTTCCTTGATATTATGATGCTGCCTATGTTACTTACAAATAAATCCAACATCACTAAATCAAATCGTTTTTCATTTCAAGTGCAAGTAATAAATATTTTATTACTTGTGTTTGTTCAATGAAAAATTTATTATTGAAAGTCGGAGCGAGTTTAAAATTGGTTGTACATGAAAACCGGAGGCACATGGAATATTAGAGGGAAAGCTGGTAGAATTGATAGAGAATTATATATATATTTTTTTTTAACTTTCTGAAGGAGAAGTTTATGGTTTTGTCAAAAGATCCGATTTGCTAATTTCAAGCCATTCTTAATCGAATGAGACCGAATTTGTTTTTTTTAATTTTAATTTACTTTTGTTAATCAAGACTTCAATGTATTTTTTACGAAATTAATAAGGACAAAAAGAAATGATACAAAAAATACAATAATTATTTGGAAAAGTGTGTGTGTGTGTATGCATGGCTGTGTATGTCAGTCGATTTTTATCTCTCGTCAAAGTTTTCTCATAAACGCAATTCTGAATTGATTTTAATAATTTAAAATCCGTTGGAAATCGACTTGGTTAGGTTTGGTACAGATTTGCTGGCATAATTTTTAGTAATTAACCGTTTAAAAAAAAATTTCCGACAATTTTCTTAAAATTTTTGGCGCTATTTGGCACCATGATAGGTCTTCTAGAACATACTAAAATATTACGATCTTACGACAAGTCGTTTAATTTTAAAAATTAGTTAAAAGTTTTCAAGAATTAGTCGCGTTTGTTAAAATTAGACCTTTCATCGACGTTTACTCAAAAACGCCTGAACCGATTTCAAAATTTAAAGACTATTCCATGTATCTCGATGACAACTATTGTTTCAAGTTTGTGGCAACGATCGCCGAGCCGTTTCTTTGTAATTGCAAAAAAGTGTAAAAGTTTTCGTCCACGTTTTAGCTCATAATCCTGAATCGATTTTAAAAAATCAAAAACTGTTCGAAAGATATAGTTTGTAATGATAACGCCAGTGAAAA
>NW_020539726.1:32902876-32971153 GCF_003426905.1 Ctenocephalides felis | reverse complement strand
TTTGATGTGCATATATCTAATGATCATTTTTGACCGCCAAATATCTTTTTTTTTTTACTTTTTTCTCTATAACTTTGAAACTACTGGACTTCCAGATACAATTTGCAAGTGTTCATTTTAAAAATAAAGTTTTCTAAATTATGTACGCCGTTTTTGTAGATGGCAAACTAAATGGTTGTCATGTAATAAATTTATTATCATACAATTCCTCTGTTTTGCAGTAGGAGGCGTGTTGACCCGGACGCTAAACGTACCGGGTCGTCATCGCCTTCCCAAAATTCAATTATTTCTTTATTTTGTCAATAAAAGTAAAACGTTTTTGAATCATTCAAATCGGATGCTCCGTTACCTCAACAACTGAATTACTATTATTGACACTCTTTGCTATGTATTTCCGAAACGGTGGACCTGCCTTTGCCAAAATGTTCAGAAACCTCTAAAACGTAAACTAATATTAAAAAAATTATTTTCGTGTTTTTTGCGATTTAGGTAAGTTAAAAATATATTACTTAAGCTTATATAATTATTTTTGAATTTCATAGTTCTTATCAAAAAAGTACTAAAATTTACAAAAAAGAACAATAAGCAAAAAGATTAATATTTGTAATTTTTAATGTTTATATTTTTAATTTTTAGCAAAGTTTAATATTTGTGATCTTTATTGTTTATATTATTAATTTCCAATCAAATTTTCTAAGCACCGCATAAAAAATTATGATAATTCTGACTAAATAATTTTAAATATTATATATAAATGAAATCAAATTATTAAAAATCTTTACTATCTCCTGATACTGTTCAACAGATTTACGGAAATATAATTTGAAATAACACATTTCCTGCGGTTCCTTTCATACATACAAAGCACTTTGAGTACTCCATTCAATTTTTTTTACCTCAATGTTTGTTACAACAAACACTTACCTTTTATGACCACCTAGTCACTTCAACGGACAATTAAAAATCCTCGGATATCGAATCGTACAATTTTTTTTGTCAAGTAGGAAACACAATGTGTTATTGTGTTACATGAAATATTGCAAAGAAATCGTATTGTGTTTCGAGAAGACCGGAATTCAATCATATATTTTGTATGTCTTTACCTTTGCCTTGAGCTTTAAATTTTTATTTTGAATATTTCAATGGGACGAAAAATATAGAAATGGAAAACCAAGTTGTACATGAGCCTTTATAAATAATAATAGTCGCACTAGTTACTAACTAGTGTGATTATTATTTTTCATAAAGAATCATGAACAACTTGATTTTTTATTCCTATATTTAGAGTTCGAGTAGAGTTCCTATAGGATGAAAATTATATCTATGATGTAAAAAATGCTCTGCTCAACGTTATTTTGGTTTAGCAGAGTATGCCAAATATAATCAATTTCAACTCCCCGTAAGTTATAGTACGTTTCAAAGGTTTCTGAACATTTTGGCATACCTTAGAAAAAATAGATGTGTGTGTATGTATTTGCGGATACAATTTTCTGTGGACTTTTTCGGGAGCACCGCTCAACCGATTTGAATCATTCAAAATACATTCGATTTCTATTGAGAACGGACGTGCTGAAAAATAAATTTTTTCAAAATTTTCAAAAATGATCATAAAAATTCATTTATCTCAAATAAATCTAATTTTAAGTTTCTGAGTTTTTTTAAATTTTAATTTACCATACGAGAAGTTCAAGCAATTTGCCTTAAAACTTATTAATTCAAACGTTAATTGTTAATAAATAATTATTAATATGAATATATTAACGATAAAAATTGTATTGGGTATTCCAGAACACAACATCATGCCAAAACGGGGAAGTATTGTTGATTGCATCTATCATGAAAAAAAATTAGAAAAAAAATCTTGGAAAATTTTTTTTTTTTCTGGTTTTTAATTGTCTCTAGAGAAAGTTATAGTAATCTCAAAAAAATAAAAATTAAAATTCTTTGCATCAATTTACATTCCAAGATCTAGTGATCTCCATGTGTGTGCAAGTGCGTTTGTGTGTATGTGCATGTGCGGATACATTTTTTTCCGACGATTTTGAGAGCATGAATCAAGCGATTTGAATGATTCAAAACAAATTCGATTTCTGTAATTCAAAAATTTTCAAAAAAGTCAAAATTTTCCAATAATTTCAAAGTACTCAAAGATATAATTTTTTCAAAGTTTTCAAAAAAAAAATTAAGTTAGGGTACGAAAAGTTCATACAATTTACCTCAAGGCTCGATGACATGCGCTACTAGTTTTCATAGTTGTTAAGATCAATGCTATCACACCGTGTTGGCTTCACGTCGAGTTCTGGGACACTCTGTATATGCTAACTGTGCACTTCTCTAGCTTATGTTATTTTATGCACAATACAAATTCAAAGAAAGTTTCAAAAAATTGCAGAATCAATATATGTTATGGTTGTTTTTAGGAAATGGAAAATGTGTGTAAGTGTGTGTGTGTATGTGTGATGTGTGTATGTATGTGTGGATACAATTTTTTGTTGACGATTTCGGGAACACAGATCAACCGATTGCAATGATTCAGAAAGCATTCGATTTTTAGTGTTTGGAACACGTGCTGATTAGTTTTTGGCAAAGACTGGTCCAGCCAATTTGGAGATATTGAGCAAAAAGTGCCAAAAATGGGAATTCAGTTTTTTAGAGAACGGAGCGTCCGATTACAATGATTCAAAAAGCATTTCACTTGTATTGACGGAATAAAGAACTGATTAAATTTTTGGAAGGGCAGTTTAGCGTTTTTGAAGATCCAATAACAAAAATAATAAAAAAATATTTAGCGATCGAAAATAATATGCACATCAAATTTTTTATATATATATATATATATATATATATATACTATACATACAACATTATACGATGTATTTTCTGAGCCAAGAATCTCGCATACATAACCGAGATTCGCATTCAGAGTGCCCCCATAATCTTTAGATATGACCGATATTCAAGAATGAAAAACGACCCGGTTCGCCTTGGCTTTATTAATCAAAGTAATGCATCTTGTAATAATAATTCAGAATTTAGATTATGTATATATATATATATATACATATATATATATATATATATATATATAATTTATATTATTTAACAACAAATGCATCGAACACCAAATGCGTCTCATCATTAAGCTAAAAATAAACATCGACTAAAATTATTGAAATTCATCAAAAAGACTTATGTTAACCATTGGGTTGTCACCTATAAAAAAGTCATCACAACAAGTTTTTAGGACAATCAAGTTATTAAAAATTATTTTTAAATGTTTTCCAACCCTGCTCTACCCTGGGGTCCTCGATGGTCCCCATCTCCTTATCGAGCACAATACATTTTCGTACTTGGGTACCTCGTACGTTCGTCGTACTTTGTGCTCGTACACAAAACGCAAAACATTGAATGAACGAACCAACGAACGAATGCCATTGTCATAATAAATAAGTATTTTTTCTATTCATATCCTGCGTTTTCTCTTTTCAATTCCATGCCATACCTGTCGCCGAACAATGACGTTCAAGTACCGACCGACGAGGTTCCTGCGGGAACAACGGGATGAATTTTAAGTTGGAATTGAAGAAACTAGTCTAGGTGCATGGTGGTATCGTGTCTTGAGGCAAATTGCTGGAACTTCCCGTACCAAACTTTTATTATATATAAAACTATGTGTATATATAATAGAAGCTCAGTATTAATTCTTATATTAAAACTACACATTCCTGAAAACCTAAAAAAGTGTTCCAACTTTCATTTTCATTCTAAAGTATTAGTCTAGATATATATTGGTAATATTATAACTAAACTAGTTGGTTTGGTATTTAGCCTTGAGGCAAGTTACATGAACTTCCCGATATGTGCAAATAATCGACTTAATCAAAAAAAAAAGTGTAAATAATATACTTCATCAATCCTACTTTAAAAAAACGATAATAATTTTAGCAAAGTTTGACGAATTTTTAAAATTAAACTACTTGTCGTAAGGCCATAATATTACAGTAAGTTCTATAAAACCATGATGTATATCGCCAAAAAAGTTCCATGAAAATCGGCTTAATTTTTTTTTTTTTCAACAGTTAATTACAAGAAAAGGGCTCGGTAGATTTTCATCTAAAATTAATCAGTACCATTCCCAACTAATATCTTTCGAACAGTTTTTGATTTTTTAAAATCGGTTCGGTAGGATAAGCTTAAATGTGGACGAAAAGTTTAACACTTTTCTTCAAATTGCAAATAAACGGCTTGGCAGATCGTCTCACAAAACTGACAAACAATAGTCCTCATCGAGATACATCGAATTGTTTTTCTCCTCATTGAGATACTTCAAATGGCTTTTAAATTTCTGAAATCGGTTCAGGCGTTTTTGAGAAAACGTCGATCAAAAGTCTAATTTTGACAAATGCCAAAAAAACAATACCAAGTTTTGCAAACTTTGACGAATTTTTAAAGTTAAACCAATTGTCGTAGAGCCGTAATATTTTAGTATGATCTAGATAGAAGACTATGGTATCTACCGTCAAAAAAATAATCATAAAAATCGTCGAATTTTTTTTTTTTTAAACTTTATTACAAGAAAACGGCCCGGCCGATCTCTACCAAAAAGTAATCAGGTCGATTCCCAACCAATATCTTTCGAACAATTTTTGAATTTTCAAAATCGATTCAGAACTGTGGGCTAAAACGTGGACGAAAAACTTCTCACTTCTCTGCTATTTACGAAGAAACGGCTTGGCCGATCGTCGCACAAAATTGACAAACAATAGTCCTCATCGAGATACATCGAATCGTTTTTACATTTTTGAAATCGGTCCAGCCGTTTTTGAGAAAACGGCGATTTACGGCAAAAAATCTGTTGGTGCACACGCACACACACACACATACTTTTTCCAAATTTGGTCTCATTCGATTCAGAATGGCCTGAAACGTCGAGAAAACATAAACTTCTCCTTCGGGAAGTTAATTAGTATATTTATTACAAATTTCTTTTCAAATTGCAAAAATAAGTACAAAAAAGTCATTTAATGCACAATTTTATATAAAACCATAAAAAATCCGTTACAGATATATTAATTGTATTGTTTTTTATTTTACTAATCAATTTATATTCACTTATTAAAACATTATTAATAAGCACAAATACGTAACATTATAGAGCACGAAAATCATGATTCACCGAATTAAATTTTCTATAAATCTACAAAATGCGCACAGTTTTGTGTCGTCCAATTCGAGCTTATGACGTGTATATTTGTCAATTACGGAGTAAGTAAGATATTGGATGAGAAATATGGAGTTTTTCATTCAATTGAAGTAATTTAATACTAAATTTTACTTTTTTGATAAAATTAGATGAAAAATTAGACACACATGTAAATGTAGGAAAAATGGTTTTGGTAAATTTCAAAATAAACAGTAACTAGCTGTAAGTGGAATTCTGTCTTGAGGCAATTATGGCATCGTGCCTTAAGGCAAATTGCTGGAACTTCCCGCACCGTAAGAAAATGTTCAAGGAATACTGAATGTTTTCAAATAGATTATTATAAATATTGTAACATTGTTTAATATTTATAAGAATTATATAAACTGAATTGCACAGAGTTGAAATTATTTGTAAACTAAAAAAAAAAATAAAATAAAAAAAAAAATAAAAAATGGAACAAAATTTTTTATCTATTAATTTCTATTATTTTGTTAAGACAAGCAGAAAGTTCTTTGAATCATTTGAATCGGACGCTTAGTTCTCTCAAAAACTGCCATTTTTTACATATTTAGCTCCGTATCTTCATAATGGCTGGGCCTGCCTTTGCCAAAAACTAATAAACACTTCTCCCAATCATTACTAATTGAATGTTTTTTAGATCATTCAAATCGGATACTCCGTTCTCTCAAAAATTCGATTTCTATTTTCTGCACTCTTTGCTCCGTATCTCCGAAACGGCTGGACCTGCCTCTGCCAAAAACTAATCAGCTTTTTTCCCTATCAATAGGTATCGAATGTTTTTTAAACCATTCAAATCGGTTGATCCGTGCGCCTTGAAACGTGACTGGAAATTTGTATCCACACATACATACACACACACACACACACACACACATCCATTTTTTCTGAGGTATGCCAAAACGTTCAGAAACCTTCAAAACGTCGAGAAATGTAAAAATTTTCAATTCCGATTTTCGGCCCATTACAATAACTTACCCTACGGGAAGTTAAAAATGTTATTAAAAAGATAAATTTCAATTCTTATTGATTAAGTATATTAATTCAACATTTCGGGAAGTTCATGCAACTTTCCTTAATAAAGGTGGTGAAATGCCACTTACAACTACATATTTTAAACAGCCTTTGCCCCAAAATATTCTAAACATCTTGTCACTTCAGAATATATTTTTTTGTTAAAAATTTTAATTTAAATAGTAAATAGACACTGTTTTATACGCATGACTAATATACTCGTCAAAATTATGTCATTTCTTTATGACGAGTATAATCGTCAATCACAGCTAACTCTGAGAAACACAGTTAAAGAAATAAATGAGTTTTAACCTGAGATTTACTCAAACGACTACCGTCGATCATATTTATATTCCCATTAATTAAAATAATCGTCTCGTCAATGTATTGATGAAATTAATAATACATAGAAAATGAATAATGGATAGTTAAATACACTTAAATACATAATAATAATGTATTTGAACACTCTCTTTACAGTGTTTGTATCGATAATAATCATTTAGTTAGTTATTGTGTTACCAAATACAATTATTTGTAATTACAAAGATAATTAGGATGCTACAAGTCGATTGTAATAATGGATTATTATTATTCGTTTAATTGACGATTAATTCAAAGGTGACAAAAGCCGAGGGAATTATTAATAAATCATTTATTTATGGATATAAATATATACTTTATGTAATTAATATAATCATACATGTACGTAGTAGGGTTTGTCGGTTTTTAAAAACCGGTTTTAAAAACGGTTTTTAACGAAAATTATGGAATTCGAAAACCGTTTTTTTTAGTGAAAAAAGTCGGTTTTTACTGTATAAATGGAAAATGACAAATATCGCCAAATATAAAAGATAGATGAAAGCGTTTTGATTCTTGAAATCTTATCGTTTCAATAGCATTTGATATCTTATCAGTCTGCAATGGTTCCCAGAAAGGTTTTGTATATAATAATTGAGATTTTTATACCAGTGTATATATTAATTTAAATCAGTGTAACTTCTTCTTGAAGAAATAATTTCCTCTACTCAAACTTAAAAAAAAAAGTTTTAAACTCTAGAAGCCACAAACTAAAGAACAAAAAACTTAGAATTATTATATCAGGCTTTCAAAACAATTAAGCATAATTTGGTCGCAAGTATGAAAGTTTTTTCTATTTCAGGAAATTTTGTGAGTAAACAAAGGACACGTCTAAGTAGCAATTCAATATACGTTCTCAGTTTTTTTTAAATCGTATTTTATTAAACAAAAAATAATTAAAATATTTAAAATTAATTAATTAAAATTGCTCGGAACAGAAATAAACGTTTAGCTTAATTGTTTTTAAAACTAAAATTGATATTAACAATTATGTATCAACATGTATCTAATATATCTTTATTTTTTTAATTTAATGATTTTTTTTTATTTAAAAATGTATTATTTTTATTTATTCGAATACTTTCCTTTCACTATCATAAAAATATTTTCATTATTATATGTGAAAATGATGCATAAATAACGAATAATTATTTTCAAAGTAATTTAATCAAGATAAACTATTATTTTTTAGTTCTACTGATTAAAATTAAAATAATTTTGTTTACTATCTATAAAATTGAACAATAAATAAATTCAGTCAAATACTACTCTAAATTACACAAAATTTGCCGATAAATTACAGAATATTCGAGCAAAAATTTATTTTCTATATAATATTCGAAAACCGGTTAAAACCGGCTTTTTAGTAAAATGAAAATTCGAAAACCGGTTTTCTGAAATGTCGGTTTTTGTATAAACCCTAGTACGTAGGTCTAGTTTTATAAAAATGATTTTTGTCTTCTTTGAAAGTGATTACTTGATGAATGTGAAATTGTGAGAAATCAAAAGTATATTTTATTAGCTTGTTGACCAAGTATTACACATCGATATATTAAAATATGTTATAAATAAAATTATTATTTATGATAATTAATAAAAATATTTGGAGATGCCGGGGATCGAACCCGGGGCCTTTCACATGCAAAGCGAACGCTCTACCACTGAGCTACATCCCCACATGCTTTTATATATGTAATTTTTGTATCTGCGCGAGTAGACAAATAATTACAAAAACAAGAACAAGAATGTATCGGTGACGAAATGCTCCAGTTTTTTTCTTATTGAATGTTCGGTCCACTGTTTGATACAAATACTTCGTATTCAACACTCTATTAGTAATCATATGTATTTGGTCTTTAAAAAAATTTTTTTTTTTGTAAATAACGGTCAACAAAGTTTTAACCTTTCGGTTTTTTTTCGAACAGTTTATTATAAAAGTTCTCAATATTTCTGGTTTAGTAATTGCAATCTGTAGTGTAAGTCCAGTTTGCCTTAGGGCAGGTTGCATAAACTTTTAAAATTTCCCAACCTTTAATAAAACTTTGAAATTTTGGTACAATCCATTATAGACTTTTGCAAGAAAATAATTAATTTATTAAGCAAAAACAATTTATTTGCGATTATATTTATTATTTTAAAGAAGTTTTTATGTGAATTATTATTGAATCATATATTTTACATTTGTGAAATAAAAATTTAATTTGAGCTCTAAAAAATTATTCATTTTATTGTTTAGATTTAAGTTCAAAAAAACAACTTTCAGTTTGTTTTTCTGAAAAATATTGCTTTTATATTTATATAATTATCAAAATAGTGTCTTTAATAAAATTTTGTGACAGTAATTTCCATTAAGTATTAGGTTTAGTTTCTTTAGAGTCTCAGAGCTATATTTAATGTGCAGGTTTTGCTATTTTAAACCGAAAGTATTAATATATTAATACTCTATATAAGATCTTATAAGATTGTACTATTTTTTTAGAACTTTACAAATACCTAGTTATTGCTTGCTATTATTGGCATCTTTGTAGGTCTAACTTTTAGGATATTTCTTAAGACCCTGAATAAAAAACACAATGAACATTATCATCGTACAAAACTGCCAAAAAAAATTTAACAGTTCTGATTAAACTAATCGGCAAGATTTCATCTGATATCAAACAGTTCTGATTAAATTTCAAAATGACTTTTTTCAATTTTTTTGCAATTTTCTGCTACAAAAACAACTCCACTGATGGCAATTACATTTTTGAGAAAACGTCGACAAAAAGTTTTTTTTTTGGCTTTTATACACACACAATTTTTATATTACTTCATTAAATTTTTTTTATATTACCTTATGGATTTTTATAGAATTATTTTCGGTTTTTGATATTTTTAACTTCCCGTAGAGTAAGTTATAGTAATCGCAAAAAAATCAAATTTTTGTTTTATGTAGTTCACGTTTCGAATGTTTCTGAACACTTTGGCGGCATGCTTTGAAAAAATGGACGTGTGTGTGTGTTTGGATACAAACTTTTGTCGAGTATTTCAAAAATGATTAAAAAAACATTCGATTTCTATTGATGGGAAGACGTGCTGATTAGTTTTTGGCAAAGGCAGGTCTAGCCGTATAGAAGATACGGGGCAGAAAATGTAAAAAAATTGCAATTCAATTTTTGAGAAACGGAGCGATTTGATTTGACCGAAAATCACTCGTATTGGTGAAATGAAAAGATAGTTAATTTTTTCGGAAGGTAGGTCTTTGGAGATCCAATATATTTGAACTTATATACATAGTTCAAACAAATGTCTTTTTTTTCGACATTTTCTTAAGCTATAGATCAACCAACATAGTTCAATCAATATTTCAAGAAATTAAAAAAAAATACAAAAAAACGAAATCTGAAAAAAAATCATTTTTTTAAATAAATTTCAAAATTCTAAAAAAATCTAATTTTTCCAAATTTAAAAAAAAATGAAAGTCTTTGAACAATTTAGATTGCAGTAAAAATAAACAGGTTACATCAATTTGTTTCTACACTAGTTTCTACATTTCTACATTTTATTTATTGTTAACACTCTTCAATACTTTCGATTTAGTACTTCAAAGTTTCCAACTTCTGAATATTTTAGATTTTTTAGTGTATTTTAAGCTGCATAAATAAATAGTTAGCGATTGCAAAAAATTAATTTGCAATCAAAAATAAGAGGCAACATTTTTTTGAACATATTAATTATTTGCCACTAGAATTAAAAAATGTGGATATGAAAACGAAGAACAGAATCAAATTTAAAGGAATAAATTTTGCAACTTGTATATATATTAATATATATATATATATATATATATATATATATATATTATCAATATAAATCTTTTCCACTGATACATCATATAAAACCGATTATCACACACGTCAAACGCCTCTAACCACTTTGTAAGAAACGCTTCTTATAAAATTATCGATGCAATATTATCAGTCATTTTGCATTGATTACTTTTAATTATAAAGCCATAATAATTACATGATAGTCATTCAAATCTGCAATATAATGTCTACTTCTATTGTGATACTAATTATAAATAAATGAAGAGAAGCGCCACGCGTGTTTTCTGATTGATAGATATCATCGTTAGATGATGATAAATTGTACAAATAAAATAGTGTTGGTAAAGGTAATGGTAATAGATTTAAAGGAAACCGGGGTAATAAGTGTTTATGTACTAAACTATAAATGATAGAGATATCAGAAATTTTAAGGCAAGGTTTGAGTCGCTTTTGGTTAAGTTGCACTTTTTTGAGTGTAGTTCTTTGGCGATGTTTTTTTATAACTTTTCATCTCTGAACAAGTCCAATTGCACATTTATATAAAAATCGCAGACATTCACATATCCTTGAAGTTTCTACTATTACCTTATATCTATTAAAGAGACTCAGAGACCGATTCTGCCGAATAACAGACCAATGTTATGGCAAGGCCATGTTATTAAGGACTTTCCATACTAAATATTGATAAAAGCCATGTGGATGGTTTGCAGCCAGGCGTATTTCTCAGGTTGTCAGATAAAAATCTAACCTAGAAACCGCACAAATGTCAAAAGAACGATCATCGATAACAGGGTATTTCTGACTCAGCTCCATAATATAAGAGTGACGTTGCTGCTTATGTGTAAAACGCCTGAGTGCACAGCAAATAAATGATATTTTGACAGTGTTCAGTATTATTCGGTAGCGTAATGTATGAAAGTTGGCCCGTAACATGGCCTTGCCATAATATTTGTCTGTTATGCGAGAGAATCGGTCCTTCATTTTCCAAAGGCAAAATTTTATGTATTTCAATCTTTGTCAAAATTTATCATGGTAAGTTTTAGACAGTATTTCCCAATTTTCATAATTATTATAAGTGCATAATTTTTGATTATTATTATTTAAAGGAAAACACTATAATTTGATTTTAACAACTCGTAAAGTTAGTTTGAAGCGTCTTAAGGTTAAGTAGAAAGTGTGAAGAAAAGCGTTATATGAAATCAGTCACGAAAACCTATAGAAAAAGTGTCAGTAAGTTTAGATAATTTTTTTTTTTTAAATTGTTACTAAAAATATGTTAAACTGCAAGGATAAGGCTAAGATAGTAAAAATAATAATTGGCATGATAAATATAATTTTTACCAAATGATGCTCATAATGAAAAGATATCCATTAGTTTTTCTGATTTTATTGCTTTTTCGTCTTTGTTAAAGAAAAAATGTGAAATGTATCAAATTGGCTATTTGTTTACTTCCATTCCACCAAACAAAAAACAGAAAGAAATTTTTTTTATTACAAAATATCACCTTTCCAACGAGCATAAATGTGAAATTGTTTGATCGATACTTTGCGAAAAATCTGTATTTACCAAAAAAGGGATTTCTTTTTCCCCAACCTAATATATTGTAATAAACATTTCACACAAAGTTATCAATAATTGAAGTATGGTTAATATGATTTCCTGGACATATCTATTAAAATGTATCATCAAATTTCAATGTAAAATTGAAACAAGGTTTCCACGTGGCATAATTGCAAAATTCAAAATAGAATGCAATTATTATTTACAACTGATTTTTTTCCGAAGATATTCTATAATTTACGAGTGTTTCAAATTTCTTAAAATTTTTGCGATTTTTCCAGTTTTACTATAAAATTTTAAAGTTTTACTCAAAATACTTATTACAAGAGTGGGATCTTATGAACATCCAATGTGAATCTCATAAGACATTCGAAGACGAAAAATCAAAATTTATCCAATTGTTTTCAGAATCTTATAAGCATCCAATGTGAGTCTAATAAGAATTTTTAAGAATTCTTATATACCGTCAAAAACCTAAAATTTACCAATTGTTTCTATGAAAAATTGGATAAATTTAAATAAATATTTATTTTTTTATTTTAGTTCGACAATGGTATATTAATGATATTTTTTTATTATTAGAATCAAATGGACTCATGTAGTTGAATAATGTTGCAATTACAATATTTGTAATAAGAATATAAATTTCTAATTGTAAAACTTTAAATTTTTAACTTTCCGATAAAGTAAGTTTTTGTAAAAAATCGGATTTGCTCATTTTATGTTTTCTCAAGGTTTCAAACCATTTTGTATCGAATGAGACCAAATTTGGAAAAAATATGTGTGTGTTTGTGTTTTGTCGACGTTTTCTCCAAAACGGCTGGACCAATTTCAAAAATTTAAGAGGCATTCGATGCAACTCGACAAGGACTTGTGTTGATTAGTTTTGTGCAACGATCGGCCAAGCCGTTTCTATGTAATTGGCAGAAAAATTAAAATTTTCTGTCCACTTTATACTGAAATACTGAAATATTATAGGCCTACGATAAGTGGCTGAATTCGCACTTACGAAAAACTAAAGAAAATCTTTGGTAATAATATTTTTAATTCTTTTTAAAGTTTATTAATATTTTTCCAGTCTGTCAAAAAATGTCAAAATTTTTCAAAATTATGAAATGTGTTCAAAATTTTAAAGTTAAAAAAAATTCTAAAATTACAATAATGTTCAAAAAAATTCAAAATTATCAAAAATACTTTTTCATAATTTAACGAGAATCTATGCTAATAATATTATTAATTATTTTCAAAGTTTATTCAATATTTTTCAAGCTTGTCAAAAAATTTCAAAATTTTAAAATGTGTTTAAGATTCTCAAAAATTTAAAAAAAAATCAAAATTTTCAATAATGTTAAACAAAATTTCAAAATTTTCAAAAACATCTAATTTTTTCAAAATTTTGAAGTTATAATTTCGCCGCGCACTTGAGCAATTTTAAAGAGAATCTATGCCAATAATATTATTAAGTATTTTTAAAGTTTGTTAAATATTTTTCAAGTATTTTTAAAAAAAACAAAATTTTGAAATTCTTTCAAAATTTACAAAAATATTAGAAAAACTAACACATTTCAATAAAATCTAAATCTTTAACAAATTACAGTTTCAGAATTTTCCAGCAACTTATCTTAAAGCAAGATGCTATACACCACTAGTTCCTCTATATATGCATAATTCCCGTTTTCTAGACCCTTGCTCCGAGCTTATATTTAAATTCTAACATAATTCTAACCGATGGCTTCGTTCCGGCATGTTTAATTACTGGAAGTGCCAGCGTAGCTTCTTAGAAAATTAAAACCGTAGAAACTTAAGAGAAATATCTTAAATACATGTATTGCGAAACCTTACAACATTGTACATGATCTGCTGAACCGAGTTACAAGTTACAACAATGTTGCCACAGAATATTATTAGAATTATCCATGAAAGAATAGATTTGTTATGGATTACTGATCAAGTTTAGAGCCCGAAGAAAGAAACTTAATAATTACAATTATTAATAACACTAAATTCGTTTTTTATATTTTCAGTCCAAAATCCTATTTTAGTCTTAAATTTAAGTAGTTTCAAGTATTATTACTAATTATTTTCTAATAATAATTTGACTCCATAAATAGAAACATCATTTTACTGAAGCGGAATCTATCAAAAGATTCCTGTAAATTAAACGGATTCAAATTAAACGGATAAGGAAAATGCACAATCGTAATTTGTTAGCAATTTACCAAACTGTAATTATTTTATATAGTTTCTTTTGAAATTTGCGACGATTATAGACATACAGCTGATAGTAAAATATATTTTGAATGGTGTAAAATAGATACATTCATTTTGTCTAAATAATTTGAATTTTCATAAATACTGATGGTTAATTTTATTATTTCATACGATAAAGGTAAAAAATATTAAATATTTAATTAAAAGGTAAGAAATTTAAAATATTAATATAATTATTTGGTATTGCAAAAAACTTATTTTCTTGTTTTCTTGATTAATATTTATTTGCTATATATTTGATTCTTATATCTAACCAAAATTTATCAAATTTTAAGTTTTAAAATAGTTTTTAAAATAATATATCCGTTTTTTTGTTTCAAAGTGTTTTAATGAAAATATCATTTAAGATTCATTTTAATATGAAAAAATAATATAACAAATAATAATATACTGTTGAAATATTACGTATGAAAAAATATATAATCAAAATAGTATTGATTATTTCAAGACTCTTATTTCATTTTTTATGAATATTATTTGTAAGCCATTCTATATAATTAATTTTTATAAATCACAATCAATTCTAAATAATAATCAATTCTAAATAATAATTCAAAATTGCGAACGAGAGCCTTGTCTAACAATTCTGAAGAGTTAATAGTCATGTACCATAAATGGTTTTGCTTAAATTTAAAAAAAAAATTATCAAATATGTGGTGCTAAGTAGTAAAATATTTTATTTCATGATATAACATACTAATTAAAAAAATAATATTATAGTATTACAATATAATAGCAATAATTAATAGACACATGTTTGTCTTGTCATAATCGGTCATAGATAGTTTTTTTTTATTTGAAAATAAAAAATGTTATATAATTTAGTGCTTTCTTTTGAAAAATATATACAACTCTGAATTTTCACTTTCTTACCACAATTTCACTTAGATACATTTACTCTTGAGCAGATATATATATTTTTTTGCTAAATAATTTTTGCCGGGCCAGCTAGTATATATATATATATATATATATATATTAACAAAGTCTAATAATCGGGCATAACATCAATAAAAAAATTTTTTTTTTTTTTTTTTATTGATGTTATGCCCGATTATTAGACTTTGTTAATACATATGTCAACATCAAATTCAGAATCATACAAAATATATATATATATATATATATATATATATATATAAAATTGTTCTGTACAGATGTATGAATGGAAACTCCTCCTACACGGTTATTCAAATTTTGATAAATCTTTTTGAAGTTTGTTAAGAGAAATTTTTAGGATTTAAATGATTATAAAAATATAGTAATATTGTAGAAATAAATAGTAAAAATTACAAAAAAAACACTTAACGACATTGAAAACATTGAAACTGTCATCTGCTAGAAATGTTAAGTCACTTAAAATTTGAATTTAACTGAGCCTAAATTTGAATTATGAGCCTAGATAATATTGGAATATAATATACAAGAAAAATGTAATGTCTACATTATTATTGCCAAAAGGAAGCTGAGATGTGCTAGAAATTAAAATAATATAAGATACAGTCAACAGTGTATTTTTGGCAGATGAAATTATATAATTCAGTTTAATAAATAACGCAATATGTCCAAAATTGCATATACATTATTTTTTTAAACTTATGAATGTCGCGTTTTGATTCACTTTAGTGAATTATTTAACAATTCTAAAAAGTATTCTATTTATTAGAAAAAATGATTCAGAATTTTATTTCATGTGTCAAAAATTTATTTGTTTGGCATTGGATATGGAATTTTTAGCAAGTTGATCTTAGATTGAAAAGTAGATTTTACAAATTAATTCACCTAAGATTTGAACTTAAACAATAATGTTTATTAAATTATTAGTAAGAAAAATGTAGTTTAAGTATTATAATTGCCAAAAAGCAACTAATATATCGTACGAGATCATGAAAATTATAGACTAAATTATTGAAGCAATTATATTGTGTGGCAAAATAAAGTGTGATATTGTTCTTTTACCGCCAATACTATTTTTTTTTTTTAATTTCTAATACTACTTATTAAGACCATAAATGGATCACAAAGGCAGGACATCAAATAGGATATTAAGAAGTAAATGATAAGATATTAAAAATTTTTGAACTTTTGAATTGTAGACGTGTGTACAGGACAACGTTTGCCGGGTCATCTAGTATATATATATATATATATATATATATATATATATATATTTCCTGTGTATTTGTTACCATCGATCCAAAATGTGGGGCTTTTCCCCGTATGAGTAAAAGTGGGAAACTTTAGCCAGGCCGATAAATCAAACGGATCCAATAATGGCCCGACAATTTATGAATATATATCATTTGTTTATAAATTTATGCGTTAAATCCGAGCGAATATATATTTTAAACAGAGACGCTTTGATACAGCGACAATTTGAGCCGAATTTATTTATCCCATAACGAATCATCATGGAATAATAATAATTATTGCTGGACGATGGAATTTGATAAATAGGTGAATAGAACATATTGTAGAATCAGGAGGAATTGATGGAAATATTTGATTTGTTTGCTCTCGTGTCAGTCACTTGCAAAATATATTTTTAAATCTTTTTCTCTAAAAATCTCATCAAGAATCTCACTATTCAAATCGCGTTGACATGTTTTCCTCGATATTATGAGGCTGCCTAGTATGTTACTTACAAATAAAACCAACATCACTAAATCAAATCGTTTTTCATTTCAAGTGCAAGTAATAAATGTTTTATTACTTGTGTTTGTTCAATGGAAAATTTATTATTGAAAGTCGGAGCGAGTTTAAAATTGGTTGTACATGAAAACCGGAGGCACATGGAATATTAGAGGGAAAGCTGGTAGAATTGATAGAGAATTATATATATTTTTTTTTAACTTTCTGAAGGAGAAGTTTATGTTTTCATAAAAAATCCGATTTGCTAATTTTATGTTTTCTCGATGTTTCAAGCCATTTTGAATAAAATTAGACAGATTTAGTATTAAGTATTTTTAACTTCCCGAAGGAGAAGTTTTTGTTTTCATCAAAAAATCCGATTTGCTAATTTTATGTTTTCTCGACGTTTCAAGCCATTCTGAATCGAATGAGACCAAATTTGGAAGAAGTATATGTGTGTGTGTGAAAAGATTTTTTGCCGTAAATCGACGTTTTCTCAAAAACGAATGGACCGATTTCAAAAATTTAAAAGCCATTCGATGTATCTCGATGAGGACTATCGTTTGTCAGTTTTGTGCGACGATCGGCCGAGACGTTTCTTTATAAATAGCAGAAAAGTGAAAAATTTTATTTAAAAGTGAACTGATTATGAAAATTCAAAAACCGTTCGAAAAATATTGATTGGGAATCGTGCTGATTAGTTTTTGGTAAAGATCGACCGGGCCGTTTTCTTGTAATAAAGTGTTAAAAAATTTTTTTCGACGATTTTTGTTATTATTTTTTTGACGGTAGATACCATAGTCTTCTAGATCATACTAAAATATTACGGCCCTACGACAAATGGTTTAACTTTGAAAATTTGTCAAAGTTTGCAAAAATTAGTATCGTTTTTTTGGCATTTATCAAAATCAGACGTTCCATCGACGTTTTCTCAAAAACGCCTGAATCGATTTCAGAAATTTAAAAGCCATTTGATGTATTTCGATGAGGACTATCGTTAGTCAGTTTTGTGCGACAATCTGCCAAGCCATTCCTTTGTAATTTGAAAAAAAGTGTAAATCTTTTAGTGCACATTCAAGCTCATAATACCAAATCGATTTTAAAAACTCAAAAACTGTTTGAAAGATATTAGTCGAAAATAATTCTGATTAGTTTTAAGTATAGATCGACCAATTCGTTTTCTTGTTTTAAATTTTAAAAATTGACGATTTCTATGAAACTTTTTTTGACGACATATATCATGGTCTTATAGAACATACTGAAATACTACGGCTCTACAGTAAGCACTTTAATTTTTAAAATTCATCAAAATTTGGAAAAAATATTATAGTCAAAATTCTTGCCAAAAGTCGCTTTTGTAATGTGATGAATCAAAAAATGTCAATTAATTAAAATTTGGAATAATAAACTACAATTTTAGAACATATAAGTACGTCTGTGCAATATAATTAATATCATTACAGATAATTTAAATGTGTTTTAGAAACTTCAATTGGAAATCGCAATGTTAAGAAACATTTGAAAATTGTATCCAAAATATTTAAATCTCAATTTAGGTTGATTAAGTCAATTATTTCACATTTCAGGAAGTTTATGCAACTTGTCTTAAGGCTAAATGCTACTTCCAACTATTATTAAATTAATTGAAACACAGAACCGAATTTTTGGCTATGTGAGTATTTTGAAATTAATCAGTAAAATTTATTTTGTAACTTATCATATTAAATTCAACAATAAAAGTTTACTCAAATCCCACAACTTTATAAATTTATAAGTATTTGAATTATACAATCTTATTTTTCGAAAGTATACATAATTTGCATAATCTATTTTGCTCTCTAGCTCCCTCTCTAATCAGAAATCGCACCTGTATACAAAAAGCGTCTCCATTGATGAATTTAATGGCCATTTTATATGAATGAAAGATATTTTAATACGACTACTTATTTTACGATTAGTTAGTTTGTTGCGAGTGTAGTAAAACTCATTTAATTCTAATATTGCATTCGCTATAAATATAAATATAGAAATAAACGGTCAGAGGAAAATAAGTTCGAGGCAAAAATTATTTTAAGGTTCAAAATGAATTTTAACATTGCAATTCAGTATATATAATTAAAAAAGATATGAGATAAGGTCCTTCATTCTATAACTACTTGATTAAGTTTTGTTTATTTTTTTCCGTGCAAACATATATAAATGTCGTCGTCATAAGCTCTTATATTTTGTCTATATACTACGAATGATAAAATTTATAGTATTTATAATATATATTGAAAATATTATTTATTATTATTATAAAAACAATTATTTTTTATAATTGATCAATTTTTAATTAATTAGTAATTATTTTTATACCTCGAATTTTCTTTTACGGTGCGGAAAGTTCTAGCAAATTGCCTTAAAACACTTTGCAATGCACCACTAGTTTTATTTTCGAAACTTGCATTATGAGCAAATGGTCTCTGTTTTATACGCATGACGACTGTGGTCGTCCTCACACACATTTCTGTCATTTTTTCATGACGAGTATATTCGTCACTCACAGTTAACTGGTCAGTTCAATTCTGGTCAATTCAAAAAACCAACCAATTTAATGATAAAAGTGAAATTTGATCGTCCTTTTATTTTCCCACGTTCTGTCACTGGTAGCGTAGTAACTTATACGCACAACTTTAAATCCGACTTGAGAGAAATATCGACAGGGCACACACACACACTCTCATACACACGCAGAATTCATGATGAATGCCTCGACGAGATGCCCAACGTTGGCAAAGGTTGTCAATGTTGGAAAAATAATTTTTATAAAATCAAGTTTTATTACATTTAATATAATAATTAGAAGTACTGTTCTAAGACAGGTTTTTGAGCTGAGCTAAATTCCAACTCGTATTAGGTGGAAGATTTCCCATTGCCATTGCACACCTCAGTGCCCGAAATGGGCTATTTTCAATTGGAAACATATTTCTGTCATCCCAGTACATAAGTGGTTAAGTCCGTTTTCACTACTTTGCAAAGCTTGATTTCAAATATTTATTACTCGTGTAATATCGCGTATTTGAAATTAATAGTTTAAATTTGACATAAAGTGCTTCATTAATTTTTGTTCTTAATCATTAGTTTTTTAATTTAATAACTTTTTTCAGAAAATTAGTTAACACTGCGATTTGAAACATTGCCAAAATTCGACTTAACCACTTATTCACTGGGATGGCAGATTTTTCAACTATATACTTAAGTGAAAATGGACATCACTGCTGCAGGATGTCAGGTTGTTCAAAATTCTCGACCAATACAGAATATTTATAATATATACATATAGGATATATGTATTAAAAATATATTTTCACACATTATTTTACTATCTTTTTTCATATTTGCCTCTTGCTTATTTTTGATTACTTCGGTCATAAATTTTACTATTGAATTTGGTTATTAAGAAAACTCATTTTTTGTTGCCATTTTGTTGTCATATTTTCAGATACATAAATGGTGTCATAATGTTTATTAATAAAATTTGTAAACTTATTAATGATAATTTGTAATAAAAAAAAAATAGTGCAAAATTCTAGTTGTAATTGATGTTAATATTAAAGGATTTGTTGGTTTTCAAAAACTGACTTTCGGGCAAAAATTATGCAATTCAAAAACCGGTTTAACTGAAAATAGACAAATCGATAAACGTCCTCCATTTTTTGAAATCATATTTCATTAAACAAAAAATTATTAGAATATTTGAAAGTAATTAATATTCTTCAGATTAGAAAATACTCGGGGATTTGCTTAATTGTTTTTGAAACTGAATTTTACATTGAAAAGTATGTGACAATATGTATCATTTTTTTTTAAATTTAATGAAAGTTTTTTATTTAAAAATGTATTATTTTTATTTATTTGAATTCCTTCCTTTTACTATCATAAAAATGTTTACATTCTTATATTTGAAAATGATGCATAAATAACGAATAATTATATTCATAGTTATTGAAAACAAATCAACTATTATTTCTTTGTTCTTCTAATTAAGTTGAACAGCAATTAAATTCTATCAAAACCTTCTTTAAATCATACTGAATTTGCTGATATCTTTTTTATTATCTAGCGAAAATTTATTTTCTATATAAAAATCGAAAACTAACTAATCGAGTGGCTAACTGAAAATAAACTAACAATTAACATAGATAAAACAAAATACATATATTTCAAACATAGAAAAAATACTGAGAACACTAAACTAAAAATTGAAGTAAATAATAGAGCAATAGAGGAAGTGGAAAGCATAAAATACTTAGGACTGATAATAAATGAAAAACTGACATGGACAGACCATATAAACAAAATAAAAAGAAAGATAGGAACATTAACAGGGGCATTGAAAAGGATCCACTCTTTCGGCAAAAAAAATAAAATACTAATTCTTAAAACGCAAATAATACCTATAATTTTATATGGCATAACAACATGGAGCCAAACAACTAAAGCAAACCTAAATGACATACAGAGAATAATGAATAAAGCCATAAAAATAGCATATAATTTACCACATCTAACACCCACCAAATACTTGCAGAGAGAAACAAATAATCATTCACTAAATAACATAATTAAAATAGAGAAATGCAAACTAATACACAAAATGAAATTTAACCGAATTAAAACAAGTGCAACAATAGACACAAATCAAGATATACATGAACACTACACGAGACAACACAACAATTTTCACATTGAACGCAATAGAAAAAAGAATTTGAGAGAAAATGTCATATGGAGTGCTACCAAAATATATAACGAATTGCCAGACTATATTAAGATGACCAATGATAATGATAATTTTAAAAGAAAAATAAAGAAGTACTATATGGAAATTGAAGAAAAAGAAGACTGAAGAGTTATATATAGATATTATATTAATGAAATAGATATTATAGTCAAATGAAATGTAAATATTATATGAAAACTGTTTTTCATAATCTCTCATACCAGGCACCTCTGTCTGACTGAGATATGAAAATAATGTATATATGTAAATAAATAAATAAAAAAAAAAAAAAAAAAAAAAAAAAAAAAAAAAAAAAAAAAAAAACTGGTTAAAATCGGGTTTCTGAAAAAAATACTATTTGAAAACCGGTTTTTAAAATTTGTTTGTATAAACCCTAATTAAACCCTTTATCATGTTTTTGTAATTCTAATAAAATTTTCGTAGTAGTTATAAATTTTACATTTTGTTTGTAAATATAAAAATATCAGAATAAATTAAATGGATCAAAATATATGAAAACATAAATATCCAAAAAAATCGAGTAGGGCAGATTAGTAATATAGATAATGTACGGTTGTGCCACCAAATCGATCAATTTGGCCGGATTTCCACCTTATGTGTCAGGTTTCTCTAAAAGTAATATTTGTCCCGGATTTAGATTTTTTATCCCGGATTATGCACGGTTTTAGAAAGGTATAGAAAATTTTTGAAAAAAAATGAATAGAATTTGAAACAAAAATCAGAAACAAAAAAACATATATTTCCAAAAATAAGATTATTATAATTATAATAAAATTATAATAAAGGTTTTACTTAAAAGTATTATTTTAAGGGCTTGGTAGTGACAATTATCATAACAGCAAACTATACTGATTTTGACATAGAGTCCAAAGGGAGAAAGATGAAGTATGTTTGTTCGAACAAGTTTCCATAATTGCTTTCAGTCAGTTCCTTACATTAACATGATCTGTAGACCACATTGCTTTTAAAGAGCCAAAAGTAAGTTTGTTTGTTCGGTTTCTTTTTAATAATAATTTTCTGTTACTTGCATACAAATAACTCACTTTGTTTATTTAAACAAATATAGCAATTGCTATAAGTCGAACATTAGTAGTTGTAATTACCAATAATTAGTTTTCTTTTATGTAAAATGTATTTCTTGTCTTTATTGGGCGAAATTTATACATATAAAGTAAACTCTAACTAAGACAAAAAACTAAAGAGAAATGAAAAAGTGTAAAAAGCAATACAAGAAGGTTTCGTCTAATTTGTGCAAGTTATTGGTGACCAAATACGTTGCACTTCATGCTAGCAGTGACTTCATGAACATGACATGTTTTTTTAAATTTCCGACAAATGAGTTATCAATAATAAATAATTTAAGTGCCCCAAGAGACATTAATCTGTTTCCATCGTTTTCTATCGGATTACTATCGCGATAATTTCCGCGGTCCTCAGTTTGGCGAATCGTGATATAGGCGTAAATTTTTCCAAAGGAGGAGTAGTAACTGCAAACTAAATGAACAGTACAAGTACGCAGCAAGCAGCAAAAGCAGCATTCAAAGAGCCAACAGTCAGCATCCAACACCAACAAGAGCAAAAGGTCAATGAGACAGGAACGGTACATGGGCAAAATGAAAATGCAGACATCACCACCACCACCACCACTTCACATCTCATCTTATGTAATAAAAGAATTATACATTGATAGAAAAGACAAATGAAGAATTCGATAGAATTTCTTAGTTAAATGATTATGTGACATTTGGCATTTTGACAAATCAGTCAGAAATTGTGTAGGCATTGTGATTGTGACAAACACATAGACATTACACTACATGGACTTCTAGTCCTTATATGTTTTCGGTTGTATATAACGCTCAAACATAGATGAGTATATGACGTCACATGTCTGAGCGAACATTGCCGACGACAATCGCGGACTCCCCGATTGATCAAATGTGATATGTCGTATGTTACGTGACTAATATAGGCCTTATAATATATAAACCGATTGTAACAGGTGGATTCGATTTCATGAACATTTATTTCATAAGTGAAATATTATTAATATCAATTATTATTAAAATCATTTCTTACAACTTACATCACAATTGCCATTATATTATTAAAATAAAACATATGACATGATATTTAATCAATCGGGAGAGTCCGCGATTGTCGTCGGCTATGTTCGCTCAAACATGTGACGTCACATACCATTTTATGTTTGAGCACTTATTTTGCACTCGACTAGCAGTCCATGTAATATAAAGTCATTGAACAAACAACATTTTTGGTAGGCATGGGCTGGACTTAAAGGTCCGCGAGTAAAAAAATTCCCCACCTATATATCTTCTCAAAAATTTCAAAAACAAGAGAAGTTACAAATATTTTAACAACAATATTTGAAAGTAGTGTAAAAATGTTGATCTAGTAATGACCTTCATTCTTACGACGTCGCTATTAGAAGATAAACGGTCAGGTTTAAAAATCTATAACAAAGTAGATATTTTTTTTCCTTGTTAGTTTTTTTGGTTATGAGCACTGTTGTTTAGTTTTCGTGATCTTGATATATTTTAAAGTATACATTATTTTATTGTTTCATAAGGTGTATTGCTAATTTTAAGTTAAATTTAACAGATGTTTTTATATAACCTCTGTAATAGCTCACATGTGGGTGGAGCAAAAAGGACCAACATGCCTTTATTTTGAACAATAAAAAGTAATAAACAGAAAAGTATGTTAAGGAGCACAACTAGTGTGAAATTTTCAGAAAGTCGAATTTTCAATTTTTTCATATTTCGATAGATTACAGCTTTAAAAATAACATACCAAAATTTTATATCGATATCTTAAATAGTTTTTGATTCACAGCCATTTAAATAGTAAATATATAGTATATAGTATAACGATCAATTTATCTTTAAACGCGTTTTTCTCGAAACAGCATTTTCCGAATTTGCTGCAGCGATTACTCAAAAACAAATGATCCGATCACTATCAAATTTTTTTTACATGTTCTCTATATATAGTTCTCCGTAAAATGAAGTATCGATTTTTTGATCGAATCAAAAATCGAATTTTGGCAGTCCAAAAACGACCAAAATTTTATCAATATCATTAAAAACGCCGTCATTTTATCAATTTTTGATTTTTTTCTTTATCGTAGTTCATTTTGCAGACAATATTATCTAGTTTAACGAAATTTTTTTTTTTAATTTCATCCACGTAGAAGGCCGGAATCACTACAGCAGTTAGAGGCCTTTTTTTGTCGCGCCGTTGGAGATTGATGATAACTTAAAAAATATTTAATTTTTGTCTTCAAAAATTTTACTATGTATTCTTAAAACATGTATAAATATATTCCAAAAATTTTGAAACGATTGATAAAGTAGTTTTTTTAATATAAATTCCCAAAAATCACCTTTTTTTAGTTGTGTTCCTTAAGTTGAATAAAACAATTATGCAAAAAATGAATTAAATTAATAATCATTTTCAAATCATATTATATACGGTGTAATCCTTGCAAAAATGGTTAAATGAAACGGAGGCCATGAAATTTTTATTTCGCCTTGGTTAAATAATTTCTTAAGATTTCTTCAAAATTAAAAAAAAAGATATTTATTTATTTATTTATATTGTATATTGTATATTTATATATATTGTATCTGTTAGCTCGATGGCTGTTCCTTTTTACCCAGTGTATGGGGTAAAACAAAGCAGATGATATATATTTAAATTTATTTAGAGCTTAAATAAGACATTTCTAAAATTTTTAAGCTCATTCTAAGAAGGTCCTTAAATAACATTAAACCATTATAAATTCTGATACAGGGTCTCTACAATAACAAATTCCAATGTTTTTTTTCAATTGTTTAACTAAATAATAACCGTTTCTGTTGCCTGGATGTGATTGATTTTGTTTAATTTATATAATTTTAATTAATGATTTTATTTATATAAATAATATTTATTTACAATTTTGAACATTTTAGAACTTCTCGTTAAGGTTTTGCATTAGTTTTAGAGGTCTTGTCAAATGTGATATGAAAGTAGATTTCTTCCAAGTATTTCATTTATTTTAATCGGAATCTAACGATATATTTGAAGTTCTGCGAGTTCCAGAACTGTCGTATAAATTTTGTATTGCCAAAATTTTGGGTATTCTTTACTTGAAAATATCTAGATATGTTAGTAAGATAAAATTAAATGTTTTAATATTTTTATTTACCATATAATGATTTATTTGCAATGCTGAAAGTTTCATCCCTTCTTCTAAATTAAATTTAGCAAATTTTGGTATTATTTGAACTTTGGGAACTTTTTCTTTAAAAAATAGAAATATCATAGGTAAATAGATTTTTTCTGAACATTTTATTCGGTTTATTCGACATGTGACGTTGGTTGCTTTTGGTTCGTAGATCTTCTTGTATGCCCTTCTTCAACTATTGTACTAGGACGTCTCTTTGTGAAGCCTTATCTACACCGAACACACATTGTGCATGAGCTATATTATATCTGGATACATATAATATTATATATATATATATATATATATATATATATATATATACACATAATATTCTCGATATATTTATATACGTACAAGTCTTGGCTTAAGTCCATATTATACTCTCTACATTAGATTCTGTTCCAGAACTAAATTTGAATTTGTGTCATGTATCATCTAGCATGAAATTTTATCACTACATGGATGTATTGAGAAAACTAGGATTAATATTAAACCTACTGATAATATAAGTTATCAGTAAGGAAAAAAATTAAATGCATCAAGTAGTTGCAAGTCACAAATTTTTCTGATGTATGTCCATGATGTCTTCTTAAAAAGTTACAACAGTGACATAGTTGAAAAAAATCTCCGGTAAAATTTAGACTGATTACTTTTCCTCCTTCTATAGAAGAGGTACAGCTAGTAAATAATAAATAAGTTAGTACAGTATATTCAATGAGCCTAAATTTTGTAAAACTTTTTTTTATCAAGTTACAACTGTAACAATTCGAGTAAGGCCCAAAACCTGGGACAGGGATCATGTTCCGTCAGGGACCGGAACAAGCATGTTCCCTTCTTGTTCCGTTTCATCAACGAAATTAAAAGTGGACATCCGCAACATGAATTATATAATATACATGAGAGAAGAGGACAAGCTTTGTACTATATTTGAATAAAACAGATCATCTAATATTTCTGATGGCCTATTTCAATAAATGGTAATATAGAACAGTAGGAGATGTAATTGAACTTTAAAGCTTCCAGGTTGCAAAAGTAAGGCGAAAAAATATTTAATTCTAGAATTATATGTAAATAGTTTATTTTTATCTGCTATAATACCAATTGGTATTATCTAGTAAAAATTACATTTTTATTTGTTTATTTATCTATTAATAGCAATCAAGATACAATTTAATCTTATAAGCTATTGTGACACAAAGGAAAGGAATCGAAAGAAAAAAGGAATCTAAAGTTCACCAATGAGTGAAGCCTAGTATTTCATTTAAGGTCGCTACAAATTTATTGACTCCATAAATTTTGGTATAAAGACATCAAATCAGATACTGACATCAAAAACACAATTCATTGGGTATAAAATGTAACAATCTAAAAATTATAAAATTTGAAGTGATATCTATAATAAGATTTTACAATCTTGCAACTTACAGAACTGTACTTGCAACTAAAACTCGCAATAATTAATTGCAACATTGTACTTAAAATTAAGTCTACACATTTGTGAATAACTTGAGACTAGAAATAATATAAAATAAATTTACATATTTTTTTACAAAATTATGTATACTTTTGTTAAAGTTCAGAGACTTGTTAACCAGTTTTTAATAAATACTTTTGAATCAAATATTTCATTTAGTTTTGACTATATTTGAAACATGGTCGAGGAGTATTTTGTGGCCAAAAAATTGGTTAAGTTTTTGTCATTTAATGATTTATCGTACAATTGTATTGGACATCTCCTTAAAACGTGCTTTTAAATGTCTTTGCTTCGAAATGAAATATTAATTAATACATTTTTTTTATTTAAATATATATATTTGCACCTATTAATTATTAATAGATATTAAAATATCAACAAATTTATTGATAGTCCAATTTATACAAATTTATTTACATTTTTATACAAATACATTAACAGAGATATACAAAACTATTTCTTATTTGAGATTTTTAATATGATCGGCCTGCATGGTTTTGCATTGTTTTTGGGTTATTTTTGTGTCCAATGATCGTTTGTGTGAATTTTGAATTGTTTTGCCAATATATGTTCCATAATCATTTATTTTGAATAAAGATTATATCAATGTTTAGCTCATTGGTTTAGGTTTACTGAAGATATATTTCATTAATACTTTTCTAAGATATCACAAATATGACATACAATTTTGTGATTTTTTAATTGTTACCTTGTAGCTTCTTTAAACAGAATGCTGGTCCTTACATAGAAAGGAACGTATCGCTCCCTTAAATTTATAATTTTCAGCTTTCAGCTTTTTCATTTGGTGTCATGTCGGACTAAAATAAATTAATCAACTCACAAACATACACTTTTTTATTTCTTGCCAATTTGTATAAAACTTAATGCAAATTTGTAAGTTTTGTTTGATGTGTTGCCCTAAATATTTCGCCTCAAAAATTGGCGAAACATTGGCGTGTGTGTGTGCTTGCGTGTGTGTGTGTTTGGGTGAGATTTTTCGTCTGCAATAAATAATTCGCACGTAGTCGCCACAATAGCAATAAACGCAATCGGAAAATCGTGCCCGTTAGTTTCGCACAAAGATCGATCCATTCATTCATTTCGTTCTTTTTGTAATTAAAATGATATAAATAATAAAATATTCAAACAAAACAATTTGTTTATATGCAGATTTTTCGAAACTGCGACTCGTATATAATTTTATTATAAATACAAAAATTTGCATAATCAAACAGTAATGAATTGTTTTATTGAGTACTAGCGGATTTTATAAAGCTATTCTTTATGATTTATTATTCATATAGTTTTTATTGTTTTGACTAAATTTTGTTTATATGGAAATTACTGCAGCTATAATTTTATCACACATGTAAAAGAATTTTATTAAATATCAAAACAGCACACTTTAATCGAACACTCGGGCAATATACAATTCCGACTTCAATAGTAAATACTCTTTGATAAGGATTTGTAATATTTTAGCTATTTATTTTGTACAGCACAAAATCTATTTCAAAATTATGACATATAATTCAAAATTAACCCTTTCCACTGGGATGCCGCCGCTCCGTTTGCAAAATACATATAAATCTCGCAATACGCGAGTGGAAAGGGTTAAGAGGCTAACCTTGAATTTTCAGATAACATTGTTCTAAAAATATTAGCGTTAGCATTACTTAAGAGGCATTAAGACTTCTGCAAACTGAGAATTTATTTGCAAGCAATGTCATTATTATTATTGCAAATTGGTTGAAAATAAATAAATATTGCATTACATAAATGGTGTGAACTATTTACAGTAGTTTAGAAGGTTGTTCGCATTTTTCACAAATCTTCATTCATTATCTGCTGTGTTTGGCTCTTCAGTCGCGAATCAAACGTATATTAGTTATTTTTATATTTTGTAATAATAATTCATTGCCTTACAAGCTCTCAGTGCTCAATTCCCTCAAACTTTAATGTTTTTCTATTTCGTAGAAATATTGCTTTTTGTATCAAGAACGACTGAATGTTCCGCTTTAATACAAGGCATAGAGTTAAAGTAGATGTACGGATAGGGAATCAATATTAGATTTTGTAATAAGAGTAAATTCATACGAATCTTCCTCTAAATTATTAAATTTTCATATTCAATATGTTTGCATCAAATATAAGTCTTACAGCTGAAGAAGTTGTCACCAATATTACATCTTTTACGATTTTTATTGTTAAGTTATTATAATCGCCAAAAAATCGAAAATGATTATCAAAAATAATTCGGATTTTGATTTTAATTCTAGCTAAAATTCTGAAGTTTGCTTATATACTTGTAATAAATATTTTTAAATTTGCTATTCAGTTTATATAATTTTTAGAAATATAAGATAAGGTCTTTCATTGTAACTAAGCTTGATTAAGCTTTCATGTAAACATATGGAAATGTTATTGTTCAATGTATGAAATCTTATATTTTGTCTATAAAATACAAATCATGAAAGTTACAATATTTATATTAACCTATTTGAAAATATTTGAAATCTTTCGAATATTTGCGGTACGGGAAGTTCCAGCAGTTTGCCTTAAGGCACGATGCATCATGAGTTATATTTTGTCATTAAAATAAATAAGTCAATTTTCTTACAAACTGGCTAAACTTACCTATTACCTACTAATCACTTTTAGAACATAAGACGGACAAAATTTGACTTTGTAAATCAAAAATTTGCGCGAGAATTATTGATACGTTAAGGTCATCATAGTCTTTATTGCAGTTCAGATAAAAAACTCACAAAAATATGGTAATTGTCTATTGTTTTCAAATAATCACAATTTTTAAATGCCTTATCTCAAAAACCATATGAATTTCAACCGTAATGTTTTTAAAGCAGCTTTTTAACGTTATAAGAATTTAACCCTATAATTTTCTGTGCCTCGTATTTTTCACAGAAAATTTTTGAAAAAAGTTATAACTCAGATTGAAATATTAGTAAATATGAGAAATAATTAATTGGTTAAAAATGAATAAATTATTAAGTGCATATGTGCATTGTTAGTCATCGTATTTCATATTTTCTATGATAAAAATATTTGTGAACATAACAAATTATAAATTGTAGTTGTGGCAATATTAATTCAGTTTTTAACATATTACGATCACTGTTCTATATTCATATAATTAAATAATAATGATGATTTATTATCTAATGAATCTACAGAAATATTTTTTGATCAAGCTTTTGCTTCAATTTTATCACTATTTTTTCATTTTTTTTAAGTTTGTATTAAAACACCTCTTTAGAATAGTATATTTTATTAAGATTTATTTAATTTTATTAAATTCATCATTATATTTAGACTATTGTATTCCATCACTCTAATTGTTTTCTTACTTTTTACTTGTTATGTATTAGTTTAATTTCTGCTTAGTTTTATTACACAATAGACAAAACTTTCTTGGTCGAAAAATCTTCAAATAATAATAGAAATGATAGGTAGTACTAATGGGCTGAGTTAAACTATACCTCGAAATCAGAGTAGAATAGTGTGAGAGGTTTTTTTTGGCCATTACCATTTCACACCGCAGTGTCCAAACTGGGCTGATTTTCAATTTTTGATCTATACTTTTAAGTGAAAATTGACAACGCTGCTGCACGATGTCAGGTTGCCCAAAGCGGGTACCGAAGTTACGAGTCAGTCCACACGAGTCCGTGAGTTTAACCATTACACTATGAAACACAAATAACATTTCTTTTTTAATTTTTTTAGACTTTGGAACACAAATAACTTTTTTTTTTAATTTTTTTATAGACTTTGTTAAAACAAATAATAATACCAAAACATAAAATTGTAGCTTCAAATACAGCAGTTTCTAACACAAAATTTTCGAAAATCTTTCATTTTCTACTTTGGCCAGCCCTCCGATGGCTGCGAGTGTTGGAAAAGTGTCCTTTAGAATCGTGAACGTTGTTGATGCGGCTGAAACTCTACTCTGAAACCCATCGAGTCGGCACTGGTGGCGCCGCACAGCGGTCGTTCGTTTAGTAAGAACCGCACACCGAGCCACAATATATGTTTGTATATATATATATATATATATATATATATATATATATAATATCCACATATCAAAATCTCCCATATAATATACAAAGATGATTTTTCTTATTTATGAACTATTTTAATACATTGAATTTTATTTTTTAAGTTAATACTTGAATTTGATGATGACTTACATAGAATATTATCCTAATTATTAGACCCAACTACAATAAAGAATGAATTGTTTCAAAGTATAATTGAATACATACATACGTTTTGGCAATTTATTTTTTTAGTTTTTATAAAGTTACTCTTGATATTGAAAAATACATGCAATCCTAAATTTTCACCTTCTTACCAAAAATCCCTATTTTAGTAATCTTATCAGTTTTTGACCTGCTCAAACAATTATCTTCTTATTTGTAAATGGTTTTTACTGAATTTTGATGAAAATTTTCTTGAGAAATTTTAAAGAAGTTTAAAATTGAAGTTTTATGAATTAACTCAAAATTCGACAAACAATTTATTGATTATCATGTATATTTTATAAGAGAGAGAAAATACGAAAATGAGAAAAAAATCGAAAAATAATATGAACTAAAATTATTAGTAAAAGATACTTAGAATTTTGCATTCTAATTTTAAAAATAGAATTAACACTGATCCATGATTTGAATATGGAATAACACTACAGTATATAATAAAAACATTCAAAATTGCTATAATTTATATAAAATTATTATAATGCAATTAAACAAAAAGCACGACTTTTTACTAGAAACTATGTATGCAAACTGTAAATTGACTATGGGCAAAAGTATTTAAAAGTGTGAATTTTTACAAGATAGTTCATATTCGAAATGCGCCGAATTTTTGGACATATACTTCTTTACTCAAAAAGCTTCAAAGAAAATATTTATTAATAATATTTCAGATGACAAAAAATTATTGTTATCTAAAAATAATATAATGCTTTATTTTTTTGAGTTTTATACGTTATTGAACAATGCATATATATATATATATATATATATATATATATATATATATATATATTATATATATTTTAAATTTAGTTTACTGTATCAATTGTTTTCACTGATGAGACATTTTTTGAAAAAAGCCTTATAAATTTCAAAGGTAAATCAAACACAATTAGAAATAAAACAGAAGAAATTAAATGATAAGGTTTGAAATAGCTTTACTGAAGTTCATATAATATTTCATATAAAGTCTTTAGGCAGTTTTTCATTATAAAATATGAACATTCAATTTTCTTGGAGAACTTGAAATGGAATTAAAATATTGACTGTGGTGTACGGTGATTCTGTTTAAAGTACAAAACATATTTACAAGTAGTACAAAATTGTACACAGATGGCTGAGAAAATGCCGACGAGAAATATCCATCTGGTCGTCGAAACAAAAAAAAACTAGCTGTAAGTGGAATTCTGTCTTAAGGCAATTAAGGCATCGTGCCTTAAGGCAAATTGCTGGAACTTCCCGTACCAAAAATTATAATTTTTTTAAAAACCATTATAATTTTTTTAAAAACAATTAACATTTTTGAAAAAAAATTTCTTTGAAAGAATAAGATTTTTGAGAAACTATAAATTGGACAAAAAATAACTTTTTTTGAAAAAAAAAATTTTTTTTTTAAAAAACATTTTTTTTTAATTTTTTTTTTTTGAAAAAAAAATTTTTTTCTTTATTTTGACATATTGTAGAAGATCTGAACTTTTTTTCAAAGCAATCGTACTGCTTTAACTGCATAGGGACAAAATATAAAGCGCGTAAGCGCCGCGTCGCTGTCTAGCGCATAAGCATTGGTACGGAACCCATAGAAATGTTAACAAAATGTATACTTATTGTTAAAATCTCTATAAAATGTCTGATAATTTGATGTGCGTATGTCTAATGATCATTTTTGACCGCCAAATGGCTCATTTTTTTACTTTTTTCTCCATATCTCCGAAACCGCTAGACCTACCTTCATGAAACCGCTAGACCTACCTTCATGAAAATTTTATCGATTCTTCATCTTGTCAATACAAGTGAAATGTTTTTTTGAATTATTCAAATCGGACGCTCCGTTCCTTAAAAACTGAGTTACCGTTTTCGGCACTTTTTGCCCCGTATCTTCGGAACGACTAGACCTGCCTTCGCCAAAAACTAATCAGCACGTCTCATTATCAATACGAATCGAATGTTTTTTGAATTATTCAAATCGGTTGATCCGTGTTCCCGAAATCGTCGACGAAAATTTGTATCCGCACATACATACACACACGCACATACATACATACATACACCACACACACACACACACACACATACTCCATTTTTTCTAAGGTATGCCAAAATGTTCAGAAACCTTTGAAACGTAAAGATATATAAAAAATTTTATTTTCGATTTTTTTGCGATTACTATAACTTGCCCTACGGGAAGTTAATTATAAGAAGTTACTGATGAAATGCTTATTTCAGTTGGATCGTGTCTGTCAATTTTTTTTTGAAATTTTGGAAATGAGACGTATGGTAGAAATGCCACCTGTTTATTTATTAGCTGGCAAAAACAATACGGCAATCTTGAGAGTTGTCATAAACGCCAGATTTGCACTCTTGTAACAAAAAGAATGGAAAACTCCTGTTTCCAAAAATAAAATGAAAACACCTGTTTCCAGAAAGAATGAAAAATTTAAATGTTTTGAAACTGATGGTGGCAAAATTTGCTAACGGTTTTATCTTTTGGAAATTAACTAATTTTGCAATGTATTTCAAACATGACTAGAATTGGTAGTTTATCCTGGAACGTTATTTTATGATTATACCTCATGTGTGAATTTCGAAACTCTCACAATTTTGAGTGGATTTTCATAATTACTCAAACTTAGGTTAAAATTTTATTATTTTTTATGATTAAAGTAGAAAAAAAGAAAATGCTGATGATGTAGAAATGCTAATTTCAGTTTAATGGTGTCTATCAATTTTTTTGAAATTTTGGGAATGAGATATATGGTAGAAATGCCACCTGTTTATTTATGTACTGGCAAAAACAATACAGTTATCATGTCAGTCGTTATATACATCAGATTTGCATCTTTGTGACATTTTTCTTCTTGTACCCAAAACTTAAGAAAATAGAAAATTATATTATATTAGACTGGTTATGGTGACAAAATGTATTGATGGTTTCATTTGTCAAAAACAAGCAACAATTAAGTCAAAGAATCGATCATCAATCTTGCAACCTTACCTCAAGTATAAAATTTTTCTTAAGCTTTTGTTCCCATTTAGAAGTAAATTTCTAAAATTTACTCATCCTTGGGTAGAAATTTTTTCTTATTTTTTTTAGGAAACATGATAAAGATGGTATTGTATTGCTTTACACAAATCCAGTTGTATGTTTAAAAAATCGCCGACTAGTAATTCATTCCTCCTCAGGTGTAACCTCTTTTGCTTTGCCAGCTACAGTTATCTATATCAGTTAGAGCAGATTACAGGTTTTCGCTCGCAGCAGGTTCTGTTTTATCAGAGGAAATGAGATTAAAACTTTGAACGGCGAAACTTGACATCAAATAATGACGATACATCATTTGTGATGGACGTACGCTATGGGAAATGGCAATGGCAATGGCAAATATTGTTTGGAGCTGAACGAACGAACGAACGAACGAACGAGGTGTCAGGAGATGGAATTATTGATTATTGATATGCACAAATTATTAATAGAATAGCCAGGTTTGATAAATAGGACACTATTGGTTTGATAATAAGAGCGTTTAGCTTTATGAGGTAGAACGGGTATAAAGGTGCCCAGATAAAATGTCTACCACTATTACCTCAGAAACAAGTAGGTAAAGTATGATATTTTTAACTTTCCGAAGGAGAAGTTTGTTTTCACCAAAAAATCCGATTCGCTAATTTTATGTTTTCTCGACGTTTTAAGCCATTCTGAATCGAATGAGACCAAATTTGGAAAAAGTATGTGTGTGTATGTGTGTGTGTGTGCGCGCGCATCAACAGATTTTTTGCCTTAAATCGACGTTTTCTCGAAAAACGACTGGACCGATTTCAATAATTTAAAAGCCACTCGATGTATCTCGATGAGGACTATTGTTTGTCAATTTTGTGCGACGATCGGCCAAGATGTTTCTTTATAAATCGCAGAAAAGTGAAAAATTTTTTGTCTACGTTTTAGCTCGCAATTCTGAATCGATTTTGAAAATTCAAAAACCGTTCGAAAGATATTGGTTGGGAATCGTACTGTTTAGTTTTTAGTAGAGATCAGCCGGGCCGTTTTCTTATAATAAAGTTAAAAAAAAACGACAATTTTTATGATTATTTTTTTGACGGTAGATACCATAGTCTTCTAGATCATACTAAAATATTACGGCCCTCGGACAACTGGTTTAGCTTTAAAAATTCGTCAAAGTTTGCAAAAATTAGCATGGGCTTTTTGGCATTTGTCAAAATTAGAATTTTCATTGACGTTTGCTCAAAACGCCTGAACCGATTTCAGATATTTAAAAAGCATTTGATATATCTCGATGAGGATTATCGTTTTTCAGTTTTGTGCGACGATCGGCCGAGCCGTTTCTTTGTAATTTAAAAAAAAGTGGTAAACTTTTCGTCCACATTTAAGCTCATACTACCGAATCGATTTTAAAAAATCAAAAACTGTTCGAAAGATATTAGTTGGGAATGATACTGATTAGTTTTAGGTGAAAATCTACCGAGCCGTTTTCTTGTAATTACTTGTTAAAAAAAAATTTAGGACGATTTTTATGGAACTTTTTTTGGCGATATATATCATGGTCCTAAAATAGGTTCGGTAAAATGAGCTTAAAGAAATGCAAAGAAACGGCTTGGCAGATCGTCGCACAAAACTGACAAACGATAGTCCTCACCGCAATACATCAAATGGCTTTTAAATTTCTAGAATCGATTCAGGCGTTTTTGAGTAAACGAATTAGAGAATCGGATTTTTTGATGAAAACATAAACTTCTCCTTCGGGAAGTTAAAAAACCGGTTCAAAAACCGATTCTCATGTTTATTCCGGTTCCTTTCGAAAGTGTAAGAAACAAAAATCATTACAAAACCCATTTTGTGCACATATACGTATGTTTATTACAATAATAGCAACGTTTAATAAAAATCAGTTAAACAATAATTTATAAAATTCACTTATTAAACACTTTCTGTATATAGCAATTTTTTTTTGCCGAAACGCGTTCCGGCTCAAAAATTATTTGCTCGACATCGGGAAGTTGATGTAACTTGCCTCAAGGCTAAATACCATACCAACTAGTTTATTGATGCAATTTTCAAGTAGACGACGAAAGGTGTGTAACCAATCATTGCTATTAATCGGCCAACTTTAATTTTTGTTTGTACAAAAATGTAATAGTCACAAGCCCATCCATCCATAGACTTCTCTATCCAAGTATCAACTTCCAGCGGAAGTCCTTGCCTCTCATAGGTATTAGGTACGACAACAACAGCATAGATAACATTGTTTTGCACGGAGCGTTATTATTGTGTTATCTTTTATCTATTCCCCCACGACTTTTATCTATCTCTCGAGATCTGTAGTCGGTTTCTGTAGGTTTTGCATGTCCGAGCACACCAACACCGACACCAGGACAGAAGGGACCTTCACCCAGATAATGTAACGCCCGTTATCAGCAAACGGACATCTACGAGTAGAGAGAACTTTTCCTTCTTCTTTCACAACGGAATTGGAAAAGCTGTGTGGTGAACGGATTGTTAGGTGTATGATGAAATTAGATATATATATATATATATATATATAGATATATATATATAAATATATATATATATATATACATATCTTCTTACATATAAAAATGGAGCTCTCGATCAAATGATCCGCTAAAACTCGAAAACGGCTGAACCGATTTGGCCAGTCTTAGTCTTGAAAAATTTGTGCTCTTCAGTAGGTTGTCGGAAAGGTGAGATGTTATTTCAAAATCGCGTGAAAACTTTACATTTTAAATTTGAAATTATTTGTAGAAGCGTAATTTGAATAAAACAATGGACGGTGGCTAATACGTCAGATGTCAAACGTTTTTGACAGATGATGTTCAATTACGTTTAATAGAATGTTTTACGTGAATATTATTTAATTATGATTAAATTGTAATAAGTAGTTTTGCTCGTAGTTATATTTTTATACAAAAACATTATTAAACGGGCCGCAAGTGTTACTAGAAACTCAAAATATCAACTTTTTTGAAATGTTAATATGAAAATGCACTTTTTGGCGTTGTAGCCTCTGTTCTCTCAATATAATAAATACTTACAATATAATAATAAATGTTACCTTTTACATTTGGTTAACAATATGAAATGAAGTATTTTTGAAATAATCCCAATAATGTTTCTAAACTATTTTTATATATATATATTTTTTTTGCAACACCAACGTTTCTTCTGTTAATAAATATAATGGTATTTTTTGTTTGCTATTTTTAAGCAATTTTTGTGCTTTTAAAAAATTATTCTCTTCAGGAGGTTTTCTTTTAGTTTTCAGTTTTGATAATACTTTTAGTTGATTTTTTTTTTGTTAAGTTTAAAACTCCATGAAATAGAGTTACTGATTTGGTCTATTAGGTAAATTGCAATCATTGCAATATGTGTTATATTGGGGAAAGTTCCCAATAAATTTATAAGAGAGTAAATCCATATATTTATAATTCTAAAAATCCAAATCAGTCCAAAACGATGCTGTCCGAACATACATATGTTCAAATTTAACCACATTTTTAACACATTTTTCTTATAAAGTTTTGAAAATATATATTTTCTAAAATAAATTTTAGTGTTTAAAGATTTTTGTCCTGGTTGGTACTTTTCTTGTTACATTACATTCTATCATTAAAAAAAGTAGAGAAAAAATATTGAATAGAAGATTTGCAAAATTTTTCCTAACTTCCTTATATTTGTAAAAAAAACTTACGTATCGAGTTTCATATTTTACATGATTGTTATCCATTAATTTTAATATGAAAAATTCTATCACTGTTTCTTAGTTATTTGCTTGTTTTTAATTTTTCTTATAAAGTTTTGAAAATATATATTTTTCTAAAATAAATTTTAGTGTTTAAAGATTTTTCTCCTGCTTGGTACTTTTCTTCTCACTTTATATTTTTTACATTAATTTCCTTTTAGGTGTATTTATAATATTGAATTTTAGATTTGCTACATCAAATACATCAAGTGTCGAAACATATAATTTACAAAGAATGTTTTTCTTTTAACCCTTTTTTTCATTTGACAAATGTGCAAGTTTAGGGCTTTATGTGTTTTTAAACTATAAGTGAAAAAATCTTGCCTTATTTTAATTAATAATTGAAGTTTTTTTTAACTCTGTTTTATTCAGCAATCAGAAATACATAAGGATTCCTATAATCTAAATTGACAATATTTGAGAGCGATGTCTAATTGTAAGAAGAACTGATGTTGAATTAGAACTTAATTGTTCATTTAAAAATTTAAATACTTGGATTCTCGTTAGTTTCTAAATATAATATTTCGTATGCGTTTTTATAGGTACATATATATATATATATATATATATATATATATGTCTGTGTATGTCTTATATAATGTACTTCTTTAATACTTTTCAGCTTTCGATGCTTGTCTACAAAAAATGATTGATGCTTTTTGTCGTTAAGCAGCCGTTAAGAAAAGCCATATAGAAACTTGGTTAGTCGATAAAATTTCATGTATATAATATCTAAATAATCCAAAGACTATTTGCACATGAATATAAAAAATATACCATACAATTTCCTAGTAAAAACCAGGTAAATTAAATTTAATTTCCCAAAAATCTAGAACTTTGGTCTATGTGGAAAATCGTTTTCGGCTAATAGAAGAGTCTTAGTTACAAATGTAATAGCTGTAATATAAAGTTTATTTTATACATTTTCTTATTTTAATTTTATTTTCTCATAGGATAATTTCTTCTCATTCTGTTTCTGAAAGTAATGCAAAACATTCCCGGCTTATCGGCGCGTTATCAAGAGAAGAAACTTTTCTGTTTTTGTTTAGTAATTTATAGCGGCTTTTTGCATGTTTTAGCAATAATCGTGTGAAAGAGGTAACTTTTAAAAGAGTTATCACTGCTGGAAACAACATAAAAACGTATCAGCTATTCTAATTGTACTTTTTTAGAGTATTTATTTAGGTAGAAAGGATGGCAAAAATATGCTCTCTTCAGAGCCAAAATTAGTTTTGGCACTGGCACTACCGTACCCAGTCCTTCCTACTTTAAAGAACAACGTGATTCATATAATTGCTATAAAATTTCTATATATATTTTCTTATTTCTTAAATATTTTCGATAGAGCTAATTTAAAATTTCTTAACTGTATAATAATAACCGATGTTAATATTTCTCTATCAAGGTTCGTGTCGAACGTAATTATCCCAAAAATTCGCTAAACTAGAACCAGTAATTAAGATAAATTTTAATCTCAAACGTTCGATATTTTATAATTGGTAAAAAAATATAACTCAATAATTATGTGGCGTGTTTCCTCGAATTATATTCGCTCTTTAATACCATATATTGCACGAACCAAAATTTAGCATAATTTTGAAATTTAAAATATTTTCACATGCGAATTAATAATAATATTGCCTTGAAATAGGTTTTGAAACATGCGAAGAATAATTTTCTAGGTGTTCAAGGCTAAAGAAAAAAAATTCTTATGAATATTGGGATAAATTTTACATTAACCATATTACTATGACAAAGGATAAGTGATAAAATTTTAATATTGACTAGTATACTTGTCTTTTCTAAATATATTCTCAATTTTTCGATGTTTAGAAAATTAGCATTTTTCTGTAATATACTGCCAGAGCTACTTAACCGTTATGTTATATAAAAAATGAAAATAACAATAAAATGCACATTTAAAATTTGTCACCTTTTCAAAGTGGATATCTATATCATTTTAAGTACTGAATTTCAAATGTAGACCATTTGCATTATTTTGTATTGTATATGAATAACATCAATTTCAAATCAGCTTCATTGTTATTTTGTGTATGAAATTTTTAAAAAGACAAATTTGAACGGTAATTGGCAAATACTATGTAAAAGTTTAATAAAAAAATAAATTTATCAATTATTATAGCAATAATTTATCAATTATTGCTATTGAAAAAAATGGTAAAAATGATAGTATATACAAAGATGAACACAAATTCTGAAAATATTCTAAAAACAGTATTTTTTTCGTTATAAAAAATGGTAGGATAATTAGTAATAAAATTGTGATTTAAAGATGAAATGTGTTCAAGAAACATTGTTTTAATTGATTATTAAGATTTGAAGGGCAAACTAGAGCTCTGGCAAAACTTTGATCATATTTTGGTTATTGTAGTTGTTTTTTTTTATTAATTTGATTATGTGAACTTCGGGATCGAAAATAATGACACAATGGCTCCAAGTTTTCTAGAATTAGGACTATTTATTAATGTAAAAATTTAAATTTAAAAATTTGATTCGACTTATTTGTGTTATCAAATTCCATAAAAAGTTTGCATTATATTCAGAATTGTGAAAAGTAAAATATTTAATAGTTTTGTAATGAAAAAAAAATGAATGAAAAATATTAAGCTTAAAAATTACTAATATTTGGTTCTTTGTTCAGAACTTGAAAACCAGTCACTTCTTCGAACATTCAATAAAAACAATAAATTTTAAATTATCGAAATCTATTGATTAAATTTTTTAAATCTTTAATCAAATTACTGTATCAAAAAATACATACATAAACATATAAATATGAAAAATATACATTTTTTTAAGGGTGACAAGGTGTCCTGATTTATATATATATATATATATATATATATATATGTGTGTGTGTGTGTGTGTGGTTAACATCAATTAGAACATTTACTTTGAAATAATGATATCTACATTTGCAATATTTCTATGAGCTAAAATGTACATTTAAATAAGTATGATATTATATAGCTCATAGAAATTATTTTTGTATTTATGATTGCTAAAATAAAGTGAAAAAAATATTTGCAATAGAAAATTGATATCACTACTGCCTGACAACAAGCTGTCCGAGAGCTTTTAAATTTCAACCACTAGACTACGAATAAGCTTAAGCCAAATCCAGAACAAATGTGTTATACTCTATTTTAGTGTTTTTTGCACTTAACAGAGGGTCTACTGTGCCTAAATCCATTACTATTACAAAACGTGTAATAATATTTTTGTCAAAATATATTTGTGATTTAGTTGAAAATATTTCTCATACGCGTATATTTTGTTCTAATTGCATTTATTTAAATTAATCAGGTTTATCTTTTTTATATTATGCATTTAAATAAATTTTATCTTAGAACTGAACCTAGGGGTAACTTTATGTGCTACAGTTCGTGGCGCGCTCTATGGAGAGGGGAAACTATTAAAATTGAAGAAAAGGCAGAGCGATCGTGTTTGCGATCTATATTTACTTTTTTACCTATTACTAATAGGTTTTAAATAATAATCAATTTGATTTTCTATTGTTTGACCTTGCATATATAATTTCATAAAATAAAACACTATACAACAATGCATTCGCATTTCATCTGCGATTCGAAATTATAATGAATCCAGGAAAAAACTTAATTCAAAACAAACATTTGATTATATTCATGATTCAGTTATTCCGTGCAATTAAATTGCAAAGTTAGTGTGCTGGATGTTGCATCGAACGAACGAACTAGATGTGCAGAATTGCATTTGTTTTAATATTATGTGCATTTGCGAAACTGCTCTACACGCTTTCTGAACATGGTAATACATAGAGATAAACATACATACATATACATACATATATAAATATATATATATATATATATATATATTTACGTGTATGTATATTTATTTGTACAATATACAGGTGCAGAGCGAAACGGTATCATCTCGAAAAGACACGCTCTTGCAGCAGTGCAGAAAAACGAAAAATACAGTTAATTTTTTTTACTTCAAACGTGATGAACTAAAGATTACGATGGAATCATGTAAATACATGTAGAACAAGTTTTCTTCAAAGGTTCCCTACAAATAAATATTTAAAACTATGATTTGTATAATACTAAATTCGTTGCTAACGCCACATTTTAATGATAATGATTTTGTCGAGAAGTTGAAACAAATTATTTATCTCTTAAGTCTAAAGGTTCCTGAAAACTTTGGCATTCCTTAGAAACGATTGATGTACGTGTTGTGTATATGTAGTATATATGTATGTATGTGCTGATACAATTTTTTGACGACGATTTAGATAACGACGTGATGTGCTAATTACTTTCTGGCAAAGGCAGGTCCAGCCGTATCGAAAATACGAAGCAAAAATGGCAATTCAGTTCTTGAGAGAACGGAGCATTCGATTTGAATGGTTCAAAAAAGTTTTAAGGAGGCGGGTTCAACGGTTTTTAGAGATAAGGTGCAAAAAGTGCAAAGAATATCAATTTTTGCGAGAACGGACCATCCGATTAGAATTATTCAAGAAACACATTGCTTGACGGTTTGAAAAAATAATGAGGTTCAGTTCAAAATAAATTTTCAAAAAACTCTTTTTTTTCCGAATTATCGAAATTTTTCAGAATTTTCCAAAAAGTTCACAATTAAAAAAAACATTTTTTTAGATTAAAAATAAATCATTAAAATTTTCAAAAATATGCGAAGCTTTTCTAAATTTTTTTAATCCCATAGTTTCCTCATGTAGCTGAAATAAGTAATTTAAGTAAATTCAATTCTGAATTTTTTTATTTTTCCAAATCATCGTAATTTTTCAGAATTTTCTAAAAGTTGTAGAATTAAAAAAAAACGTTTTTTAGAAAATATCAATTATTTTAAAATTTTAAAAATATTCAAAGTTTTTCTAAAGATTTCTTTTTTATAAATTCTAAAAAACCTTATGTAGCTGAAATATTAAATTTTAACTTTTAAATTTAGTTTCAAAATGTTTATATAATAAAAATTAGAAATATGAGATGGTCTTCAAAAGCGTCCTGATGAGTTCGGTCATTCCGATTAGGTTTTGATTATTATATTTGCGTTTTTTGTAAACATATATAGATCGTCGCTCAAGTATAAGCACTTATATTAACATAGAAATTCTGTGCGAGGATAGAACTTTATAACTAACAACGGGAAGTCCCAGCAATTTGCCTTAAGGCACAATGCCATGCACTACTAGATCTTTTATTAAATTATAAAACAAAAAAATAATTATATTTACATCATTATATCATAATTTAAATTTTTTCCCCAATGTTATCTTTTATGTTTCGAACACACGATCAAAATGCGGGCGGTCAAAATTTCAAACCTTTATGCAGAAATTAATGTTTTAATTGAACGAATACGCGATGTTAGTCCAAAACCTGATTCCACATGGCGTGATTAAATATCATTTTCATTAATTATTATCATAATACAAACATTAGAGTACAGAACAGAACACACACAGACAGTCAGTCAGATCATAAATCAAAATTGTTGCAAAATTCACTTTGGGCTGAAATCCACCACAGTCATGAGTAATGTCAAAAGTCACTGTAATTTTTTTGGAGTTTATGCAAAATTAAATTTTAAGTTATATTAAACTACGAAAATAGACAGTTTACGTTTTTAAAAAAATTAGTTGAATTGTAGAACCAAAATTTATATTATTATTATTTGTGTCAATTGATTTTAAGTCAAATGGTATGTTCATAAATTTATATCTACGCCGTAATAGCCGTGTGCATTAAAATTATTTAAAATTATTATGTTAAATTATTTTATTTGTTTAGAACACCAATTCAAGACATATATGTTTATTTTCGAATATATTTTTTTTTGCCAATCAAGACTTAGAGTCTTTAAATACAAAACTGCTTGTTTAGGTAATAAAAAGAACAATCAAACAAAGTATACAATATACGTAATAAGTAACAAAAATTAAGAAACTATGGAAAAATTATAAAATGATGTGAAAAATAAAAAATATAAATGAAAAAATTGGCTTGGTGAAAAGTATTGCCGTACATTTAGTTAGTTCGATTCTATTTATTAAGACACGATATGCAGCCCTTTGGAAAGAAATAATTATTCGGTTTAATAACAATCGACAAAATAATTTGACACTTGCTTATACAGTTGATCGACCTAAAGAGAGATTTTATTTAAGCGATTATGAGTTTTAAATTTAAGATAGTTTCGAGGAACTTCAAGTTATAATAACACACTTTAATGTATTAAATTTTTACAAATAATCTCTGTTAATTAATGTTATAGAAATAGTAGAAATATTATCATATAAATACAAACTAATGGTGTATATGGCATTATGCTTTAAGGCAAATTGCTGGAACTTCCCGTACTGTAACGAAATGTTCGAGGAAAACTAAATTTATTCAAGTAACTTCAAGAAACTGCAAATACTGTAACATTGTCTAATATTTTTAAAAACTATATAAACTGAATTAAAAAGTTAAAATTATGTATTCAAAGTATATAAGTGAGCTTTAGTACTCTAGCCAGGATTAAAATTAAAATTTAAATTATTATCGATACACAAATTTTTTTTTTAAAATGATTTTAAATCTTTTTTATAAGCAATTGTTTTGTCAACACAAGCGGAAAGTTTTTTGAATCATGCAAATCGGATGCTTAGTTCTTTAAAAACTGATACTTTTTGCACATTTAGCTCGGTATCTCCAAAACAGCTAAGTCTGACTTTGCCAAAAACTAATCACCACTTCTCTCAATCATTATAAATCATATATTTTTGGATCATTCAAATCGGATGCTCCGTTCTCTCAAAATCTCGATATTTATTTTCTGCACTCTTTGCTCCGTGTTTCCGAAACAGTTGGTCCTGCCTTTGCCAAAAACTAATAAGCACATCTTGTAACCAAAGTACCAAAGGCATCAAAATATGAAAAAAATCATATTTTTTTTAAATTGAGAATTTTCAGTTCAAAAAATGTATATTTATATAAATTTATATTATGTTTATGTATTTCTATGTAAATGATTCCCTCTATTATTATTCATGCAGCACACACAATGCAGAATACATAGAGTGTATATAGTGCATAAAGTGCATAGAGTGCCATATATATAATATCGCGTTTCGTGTATGATATTATTTGTTTCAAAACATAATTAAAGTTAAAATTAATATAGTCGAACAGAACAGACTCAGCAGCCATATCAGCCGGTCAAACGAAAACTCATCTAAAATTCATTGATAAAATATGCTGCCAATATAACTACGAAAAATTAATATTGAAATATTCGAATATGTTAATAATGGCAATTGCGAAATATCGACTGCTATAGTTGATAGTTGAAATATTGTAGGTTTTAATTTCAAGATATTTCGGGAATTTAATAATATATTTCCAAATCAAAAACTAATTATTTTTCCTTTCCCCAGAAAACCTCTTACTAATAAATCAAAACCTGAACATTTACCCCCAATCCTCTTCCGCCCTTCTCAAAAAACAATTACAAAGCGATTTGGTACAAATGTTTCGAAACATAATTTTTATTATGACATCCTGATTTCGTAATACGAAATTAAAAAATAACCAACAGAGATATGGGCCGCCCTTCGCGGGTGCAATAAATTTGATTTAGGGCCCTCGTTTCTAGCAAGTTGAATCTTCGGCGACCCTCGCCGGCTAAGATCGCGGATGCGTTTGATTTACCATTTTGAGCAGTGATGGGAAAGATATAGATGTAGAGGATTTTTGTTTTTGAATTGATATATTGTATTTATATTTGGTATGTATTGAAAAAACTTCTATCTGATTTAGACCCCGTAGGGTAAGTTATGGTAATCGTTCAAAAATCTAAAATGAAAATTCTTGCATATCTTTACGTTTCAAAGGTTTCTGAACATTTTCGTATTCCTTAGAAAAAATATGTGTTTGTTTGTTTGGATACAATTTTTCGTCCACGATTTCGTGTGTACGCATCAACCGATTTGAATGATTCAAAAAACATTCAATTTTTATTGATGGGAATGCTGATTAGTTTTTGGCAAAGAAAGATTCTGCAGTATCGGTAATAAGGGGCAAAAATCATCAAAAATTATTATTAAGTTCGCATAGGGTAATTTATAGTAATCACAAAAAATCAAATATGAAAATTGTTGCTTATCTTTACGTTTCTAAGGTTTCCGAATATTTTGGCATATCTTAAAAAAAATTGATGTATGGGTGTGTGTAAACGTGTGTATGTGTATGTATATGCGGATACAATTTTACGTTGACGATTTCAAGAACACGGATCAACCAATTTGAATAATTCAAAAAACATTCGATTCGTGGATTCGTGCTGATTAGTTTTTGACAAAGGCAGCTCCAGCCGTTTTGGTGATACGGGGCAAAAATTGTCAAAAATGATAATTCAGTTTTTGAGAGAACGGAGCGTCCCACTTGAATGATTCATTTTGCTTGGGTTGACAAAATAAAAATCTGTTCAAATTTTTTTCGGAGACCCAACTTAAAAAGTGAAAAATATGCCATTTGGCAACAATGATTATTAGACATATGCACATCAAATTATCAGATATTTTATAGCAATTGAAATAACAAGTACAAATTTTGTTTAAATTTCTATGGGAAAATGGCACCAATGTTAATCCGCTAGACTGCGATGCGGCGCTTACGCGCTTCGACGTTTTTGTCTATAAAACAGCTACGTAATGTAATTGATTGCTTTAAAAAAAGTTCACGGTTTACAAAAAAATCAAACTATAAAAAGCAAATTAAAAAAATTTTTTTTTCAAAAATTCTCAAAAAACTAATTTTTCTAAAGTATCCAGAAAATTTAAAGCTTTAAAAAAAATATATTTTTGGTACGGAAAGTTTCAGTAGTTTTTCTCAACTTCTGAACTTCTCAAATTATTCAAAAAGTTGTGATTTTTACAACTGACCATGTAATTTGTTTTCAAATTTGGGACTGTCAATTTAATATTTTGACTATAAATGAAGATTTTATTATCCTTAGGACTAAGATTCGGTATCCAAATGCTTACAGCTAGAACAGGGTTTCTTAAACTGGACGAACAAAACCCAAATGGTTTTTAATGTCAACTATTTATATCATTTTATAACATCACGCCTCAATTTATATATGTTTTTAACGAATTCTCAAACAATATATTTTCATATGTATATGTTTATGTTTTTTGTTACCAAATAAATAAATCTTTTGAAAATATGAACATTTCTTTCATATGTGTGGGGTTGCCAAGAAACTCGCAATCGTAAATGGGACGAAAGTTTAATAAACCCTGAGCTAGAGAAAATCAAATTTAAATGAATTTCAATTTCTTTTTGCATTGTCAAGAATAATATCTGGTATTTTGGTTTCGCTAATGTTTTTCGAAATTGATTAAAATACTTTTTAATGTAATATTTCGGCTATAAATTAAGATTGGTGCTATTGCTAAGAAACAAAGTTGGATAAAAATATAGACATCATGACAATTCAAACAAATTTGAAGTTGTTCAGCAGTTTATGATGACACTTACTTCATATATCAATATGCACCTATTTTCTACAAAAATGTCTACTATAATTATTTTGTAGACTTAAATTTAAAGTTTTCTTTATCTAAATTAACCATGAAAAATGTTTTCCACTGATCTAGAGCGCGTTATGCGCACCCGCTCGCATCGTAGTAGACATTAAGGGCACGTTCAAGTTTGCAAACTTTGTAATAGTATCCCAGTAATTACACGATAAAATATATTATAACGACCATGTATTATTTATATACATACATAAATAAATAGTAGGTTGAAATAAAATGGATTACACAATATCCCTCCAAATTATATTACAATTTTAGTATCACTTTCAATCAACTACTAATTTTATTTCTAACTTCATAGCCTACCCATAAAATACTACACACTTAATAAATTCTGTAAAATAAATCATTTTTCATAAATTCGACATTTTACCACCTCAACGTGCTTTGATTGACGAATATACCCATCATGTGGCAATTTTTCCTTCATTCTATAATTCCATTCCTTACAAAACAAATACATACCTCGTTCCTTTTACAGCATATTATCTTCGATTCTGTTTGTTTTCAACGATCATCAAAGAAAGAATCGCTCCGCTGAAGAACGACTCCCCTTGAGCATAATTCGTGGGCCGTTGTATTGTGGTCAGTCAATGTGTCTGAGTGATGAAATTGACAGATAGACAGACCGACAGACCGACAGACGGACAGATAGACGGGCGGACGGGATGACGGGCGATTCGGGCGAACGCAGCCGTTTGCGCACAACCTGACGGTGCCTGCCGGGCCGCGTCGGGTTAACACGCAATGTTTAGGAAAGGCAAGGGCTAGGGCTAGGGCTAGGGCATTGTTAAAGGCACGTCCAGACATATATAATATATATATATATATATATATATATATATATACACATATATAACAAATGTATTATGAGTGGATAGATAGATAAACAGACAACACTCTTTTTTGTACTTGTTTATTAAATAATAATTTTTCAAGCGTTTCGAGACTAGGTTTGTCTCATAATCAGTATGTTATAATTTAAAATCTAAAATATGGAAACCTAAATTAGCATTATGTGTTATCCGTTACAAGTCGTTCATTATACTCAAGTCGCAGTATAATGAACTACTTGTAACGGATAACAAGTAATGCTAATTTAGGTTTCCATATTTTAGATTTTAAATTATAATACACTGATGATGAGACAAACCTAGTGTCGAAACGTAAGTAAAATTATTATTTAATAAATTAGTGCAAAAAAGAGTGTTGTTTGTTCATATTTCTAAATTAATATATTTATATATATATATATATATATATATCTTGATAGTTTTTTCGACGTTGAAACATATTTCAAAGTAACTAGGCAATAATATATATAGGTAATAATATATATATATATATATTCAATAGATAAGTCCTGGATTTTTTCAATATATTGATTGTTTCTTTTCCGAACAGTAAATCCAATAATAAAAAACAAATTGTTTTTTATTATTGGATTTACTGTTCGGAAAAGAAACAATCAATATATATATATATATATATATATATATATATATATATATATATATATATATTCCAAACACTAACCAAAGTTATATCAAACATTTGGTTATGGATAGAGCAAATAAATATTCACTATTACTTATTTCCTGTTGCAATGGACTCACAAATTTTGTGTTATTTTTAGGTCTTAATTTTTATACTCAATTTTTTTATTATGGAACTATCAAGTATTTTACTATCTTAATTAAATGCGCCAACTTTGGGTGGAATTTTGCCAACACTCTAATGCATTTTTCTCTTTAAGCTTTTGAAAATTTAAAAAAATAGTCTTTATACTAGAAAGCTTGAGACAATTGTGTCATTATTTTTGACTGTGGTCTTAGAAATGTTATTCACGGTTATAAGTCCAAAGTTTAAATGGATAAAATTTTTAAAAATTAACCAATGTGACCGCAAAATGGTTATAGTTTCATCAAAGGTTTGCATTCCAAAGCTCATAATCTTCAAACTTCATGAAATTTGTTTTTACTAATTTCTTTCATGATAGTTACGATCAATATTATCAACCCGTTTCGGCTCGACGTTGAATTCTGGGATACACAAATACTGGTATACCTAGAATATATAAATATATTATAATAAAATCTATTTTATTTCAAATCAATTTCTTTCTAGTTCAAATGCATTTTTATCTAATAATTTTCTAAAAATAATTTATATAATAATAAATCTAAAATAATTTTCATAAAAATAATGGTATTACTTCTTTATCGTATTAAGGAGGTTTTTCTTTTAATAAACTAATTTTCTGAAGGAAATTTTTACGTAGTATCTAAATTTGACATGAAATTTGAGTTTCTTTTTGTGGTTTAAAACACAGAATGTTTATAAAGTATTACAATGTGAAGAAAATATAATTGTTGCAATTTGTGTTATATTGGCAATTATTTCCATACATTTTCAAGAGAATGAAAAATCCAGTTCAATTGAAAACTATGTTCCCTGGACATATGATGAATTTTAAATTAATCGCATTAGACTTTATAAAGAACAAAATTTTGGTTTGGTTTTATTTTTGATTTTCCTCCAGTATTAATATTGTACGTTGTTTTTTAATGTTACAGATTGTCTAAAAATATTGTAAACTACCTTAAAATAATATAAATTAGCTAAAAAATTGTTTGTAGATTCTCCGAAAATATTACGAATTTTCCGAAAATTTTGTAGATTGCCTGAGAACGCTGTGATATGCTTGAAAATCGTGTATGATTGATATTCTGTAGGTAAAAATTCTGTAAATTTTCTAAAACTAATTTCTCAATTTTCTGAAAACGTTGTAGATTGTTAGAAAATGTTGTATTTACCTGATAATATTATTTGCAAAGATGATTTAAAAATATTTCTGAAAATATTCTCTTTAGTAGTAGAAAATGTTGTGAATTTTTTAAGGTATTGTAGATTATCTGAAAATTATAATCTGTAAATTTTGTAGATTATCTAAAAATGATGTAGATTGTCTTCAAATGTTATTTGCCTTAAAACATTGTAGATTATCTCAAAATATTTGAGAGTATCTGAAATATATTGAATATCTGAAAATATTAGGATGGTTGCAGATTGCCTGGAAATCTTAAAATTTCTCCGAAAATGTATGGGGAAGTTGTAGATTAAAAATGTTGCAGATTGTCTCAAAATTTTGTATATTGTCAGTGTACCTAAAAATGTTGTAAATGTTGTAGATTGCCTAAAAATAATGTAAATTTTTGGAAATTTTGTAGGTTATCCGAAAATATTATAAATTATCTAAAAATATTTTAAATTTTTGTGTGCATTTGTGTGAAAGTGAGCTTGGCTAGCTCGATAACAAGCAGCATGATATATTGGCATTATAGATCTCAAATATAATCTCAAGTAAATATCGCTCTCAGTGGGCATTGCATCAACGCATACATACCAAAACTATTACATTTACATATCAAATATCTACACATAAATCTCATTGAATTGTTGACAATTGAGATGCTCTTTCAAAAAAAATACTAGATTAGGATGTACAGCAAACACAGCACATAGGATACACAGTTCTGATCACTGTTAAAATAAAAATTGTTTCCAACATATTGTTCTGGACGTACCTTTACCTAAACCCTATCCTTCTTTAATTGTCGGTTATAGAAAACCGGTAAAAAGTCAAGAGCGATAATAAACAATACGTATATAAAATATTTTCGTTACTATTGCGTGCAGAATCTGTCCGAATGAATGGTAGACAGAAATTAGTGCTGAAACAAAACGGATTCTATAGAAAATACGAAACTTGTTTGTTTCATTTGTTTTTTTATGTTGCCCGAATAGAAATTATGTTGAAGTTTAATTATGGGTAATTTTGTTAGAAGATCCGCCAAATAATAATAGATACAGGATATTTCTTGAAGAGGTATAATAGGTTTGTAAATATTGAATTGTCGTTTTAATTAACCAATATACAAATTATCGGTTTCTTAATCATTTTTTTCATACCAGAACTATATGTTATAAATTCTTCCACTTTGTAGGAAGTGGAAGTCGCCTTCCTTACTTACTTCCAGGTGTACTGGAAGTGGTACGGCATGGACATGGACTAAATATTGTAGAAAATGAGAATGGTAGCGATATCTCCTTTTAGAATCGATATTATTGTATTTAAAACAAGATGTTGAAAGTTTTCATATGTCGGTTTTGTGCAACTATTAAAGCGTTTTAATTGATAGGCGTGTAATTACAGGAACATTGCGCAAAATGTGTTCGGATCGGATTTAGAACGAAAATTGCTTTCGTGCTGGTTGAGGCGATATAAAACTTCAAAGTAACAGGAATTATATACTGAATCATTTCCTATTTCATAAAAATATATAAAACCGTTAATCATATAGATCCACCACTGGTATCTCAATAACCAGTAAAATTAAGAATTTTTTAATAACAATATTTGCAAGTAGAGGGAAAGAGATGTATAACAAGACATCACTCTGATTCTTACGATGTTGCTATCTGGAGAAAAATAGCAATGTTTGAAAATTTATAACAAAAGTATTTTCTTTCGTTTTTAGTTTTTTTGGTCGTGAGCACTGTTGTTTAGTTTACAAGACTTCTATATATTTTTAAATAAACGTTATTTAATTGTTTTATAAGATGTATTGTTAATTTTAAGTTAGATTTAACAGTTTTTCTTATATAAACTCTATAAAAGCTTACAATTGTTTGGTTAAAAAGGTCCAACTTAATCTTTACCCTGGCAAAGGTGTAAAATATAAATAATAGTAAATAAAAAGTAAATTAAGTTTAAAAAAACAATTCTACAAGAGATAGAAGAAATAAATAGATGTTCCAAGCCTGAATTTTTTTTTAAATACCAGATTTATCAGTGTTATCTTTGGGAAAAATGCTACCATGAAATTTATATTTTGTATTGGTTGAATAATGTAGCTATTATTTTCTTCAAAATTAAAATATGACATTGGACCTATTTACCTCCTGGTTGTATTAATTTACCCCACTTAGGGGATAAAAAGGACCAAATTACAAATTTTTGAAAACCAGCAAAAACACATTTCTAGATGATGAATTTTCTAGATGAGTTTGTTTGGACATAGTCAGATAGTTGTTTGTTTGATATATGATATTTGTTGTGATATAATTGGTTTGGTTTTCATAATATATTTGTTCAGAGTCAAATTGGACCTTTGTGTCCTGTCCTACCCCATTACAAATAAGATAAATACAATTTTGGTTTAAAATCCATATTATATAAGCACATTACACCTAATATTACTTTTGTATGAAACTTGGCCATAATAATTGGAATAACTATCAGCCTAATCTACCTTTTGTAAATCTATGGAAACGTTGATCCATATTGTAGAAATACCAGAATTATCCAAATTGTAGACAATAATAAATTCCATGAAATATTATTTTTATTTGGTTTATTTTACGTAAGATTAATATTGACGACACTATGTGTTATCATATTGATCGTTTTTGTATTTACAATTGAAAAGAAATGTTTCAAGAATTATAAATTTTGGCAATGAGACTAGGGAGAAACAAAAGCGAGATCAGATCTGACACTTGAATTTATTTTGTTTTCTCCGTGCTGTCACTATATGAGCCTATCTGTCCAGTAGAAATAGGATGCGTGTTGACAGGCCGCTACAAAACTATATTTCTTAATTTATTTTACTTTTATTCATTTTTTGAGATAAACCTTCTTCCAAATGGACAATCCCTAAACCATTTATGTATCCAAACCACATAACAAACTATATAAAAAACCGCTGAATTTAACTTAAAACTAATAGTACACATTATAAAACAATTAAATAACGTTTATTAAAAAACTATATTCAGGTATCGTAAACTAAATAACAGTGCTCAAAACTAGCAAGGAGAAATACTTTCGTTAACAAATTGACAACGTTGCAGTCCATCCATCATGCGATAGCGATGTAACTCGATTTAAAGCAATTGACGGTTACAGATATTTTGCGCTCTACTTTAAAATAGTATTGTTAAGAAATTCTATACTTCACTTGTTTTTGAGATATTGGTGGTGGACTTTTCTAGAATCTTTATCCTATATGCTAAAATCAGTTTTGAAATATAAAATCCAGCTAATTGTAGGTATTTTGTATACGGCATTACAAAAAAATTATTATAATTCCTCCTATAGAATTGGGTCTTTTATCCTCAACCTGTGATATCGTTGTCCGTTGCGGGTCTATCGCTCGGATGAGCTTCGCACGCCGGACGCCTGTATTCGCAGCCGTCGCCACCGTCGCCTCCGTGGTACGTATCGTACGTGATTGTGCATAAATCGAAAATTAAATGTTGGGACGAAATAATGACAGGTTGAATCAGTCACGCTTATGGACGAAGAGCCGGTGGAAAAATTATGGGCCAATTCTCGGATGAAATAACTATCATATGTTACCGGTCTCTTATATTGAGTAGGTAGTCATGAAACTGTCACAAAGCTATGTGTGCATAGACCTTACACTATATGGAATGCTAGTCCTCATATGTTTTCCTTTTTATAAAGTGTCAAAAAATAGAAGGGGACTGTGGTGTCACTTAGTGAACGAGCGTTGCCGACAATCGCGGAACACTCCCGATTGATTAAATGTCATATGTTGCGTGCTTAATTTAAAAGTAAATATTCTATGCTCGATTTGCATAACTAGTACTTAGAAGAAATATAAACGTAGAAACAATATAATATGTACATACATATCATATTATTCATTTCAATAATACAATGGCAGTTGTGTGGACTGATATTAAAGAATTTTGATGGTATTAATATTTCTCATGTGAAATAAATGTAAAATAAAATCGAAATAACCTGTTAAAATCGATTTATATATTATAAGGTCTATGCATATGGCTTTTAATCAATCGGGAGTGTTCGACGATTGTCGGTAGCGTTCGTTCACTAAGTGACAGTCGCCTTCTATCTTTTGACACTTATTTTGCGCTCTTCTAGCAGTCCATGTAGTATAAATTTTATGTATGTGTGATACAATTGCAAATACAATTTCAACTGTGGAACCTAACCACCAAATGGCACAAACGTCAAAATATAGTATAAGTTTCACTTCTTGCGTATGTTATTTTGAATTAAACTAATTATTGCACATAAAAATAAAATAGCCATGATAAATAAAATGTTCAGAGTGAAAGAATTGTCAGTTTACACAGTATTGGTTTCAAGATTATCTTTATAGACATTTTTCGGTACAGGTATATTTTCTTCAATGTTTATTCCTAATTTTAGAAACGCATTGTCAATATGCTTCTGAATCACTCAAATATATTAGAAAAATGCTTATATTGATTATCCCATCATTTTAGATTGGGTAGGACGGGCACAAAGGTCCAATTTGGCTTTGAGCAATTTTATTGGTCTTCCTGAAATATTGACTTTGCTGAAAAATTCACAGTAATTTTTATCAAATCTACATGAAAATATTTGCAATTTTCCAGTAACGCTGATTTCGGAGAAATATTAGTGTCATTGTCACGTGAGTCACGTTAAGTAAATTTAAAAAAAAAAAATTATTTTACGTATGGCATATTCTAATAAAAAATATTGAATAGTCATTTCGACACCTTCAAGTACGTTTTTTTATTATTGTGAAAAACTTATCAATTATATTACACAAATAACACATAACATATAAACTACTATCTGACTATGTTCAGAAAAACTCCCTGCTAAGTCATCATTGCAGAAATCTGTTTTTTGCTGTTTTCCAAAAATTAGTCACCTGTTTTGCAAACAGGTTTCATGTCTTATTTTTAATTTTAAAAAGATTTTACGTAATAATAGCTACATTATTCAACCAATGGAAAGTACAAGTTTCCTGGGTACATTTTTTGCAGAGATTACGCTGTATATAACCTTGATCTGGTATTTCGTCATAAAAATTCATCAACAGAGTTGGAATAGCTCTTTATTTAATTCATCTCTTTTCTCTAAAATGTCTTTTTTATATTAATTTACTTCTTTATTTTTTACACTTTTGCCGGGGTAAAAGTTCCGTTGGATCATTTTACCCCAAGCACATGTAAGCTTTTATAGAGATCATATAAATAAACTGTCGAATAAACTTCAAATTAACAATACAACTTATAAAACAATTAAATAACGTATACTTAAAAATTATATTAAGGCCTGAAAAACTAAACAACAGAGCTCACGACCAAAAAAACTAACAACAAAAGAATATATTTTTGTTATGGAATTTCAAACATTGCTGTTTATCTCTTTATAGCAATTTCGTAAAAATCATGATGATGGCTGATTATACAACTTTTGCCCTCTGCTTGCAAATATTGTTGTTAAAAAATTGCAGCACTGTTTTATTATAACAATATTAAAAATTTATTATTACATCATTATTTTATTTGCAATTTTAATGGTTTTCTTGAAATATTGAACTTTTTTGAAAAATTTACAACAATTTTTATCAAATCCACTAGAAATCATTTGCAAATTTACAGTAATGCTGATTTCCAACAAATATTCATGAAATAAAGTAAATTTTAGAAATAATAATAATTTTGTGTATGTGATATTTTAATAAAAAATAAAGAATAGTGCTTTTATTTTTTAGTATTTTTATAGATACTTTTAAACATTTATCGATTAAATTATAATTAAAAAAAATATTTATATACACGTATAAGTCATTCTAATGAGAATATTGTTTGTTTCAGGTTATATATGTGAAGAGACTTACAAGGCAAACTAATTGTGATGGAATTTAAGGTAAGACCAAAATCTTTTCAATAATTACATTTTACCAGGGTAAACAAACATAGTTCTTCTTAACTTTCCTAAAGTTATCAAATTTGTTAAATTTTTCTACAAATATTTTTACTTATTTTTATTTGCTTACATAAAAATAATAAAATGTTATATTTGTAAGATCATTCTAACCTTACGTGGTTTTATAACCTAATTTTCAACAAAGCTTGAATAGAACTGAAAACAGTAGGCCCAATTTTGGGATAAGGGAGAAATGTTATAGTAATGCTATGTTAGGGGGTCTATATTCGTATGAATTGGCAGTCAAAACTGTCAACACAAACACAAATTTTGTACAAAAAACCTAACTTCACGTATGTGTTATCGAAGATACATCAGAAAGTTGTACTTATGATAACATTATTATTAGACCTTGGTGCGTTTTGGAGGTTAGGTTTTATGTACAAAACGCCTGACCGAACAGCAAATAAAAAACTTTTTGACAGTTTTTACTACCAGTCTATACAAGAATAAGATAACTAAAATTTATCCAGGAATTGGTCTCAAAGTTGTCCAATTCAAAATTTTACCTCTGAGTAAACTTTTCCCCCGGCTCTTTTCAATCCATTTATGAATCGCACTTATAATAGGTCTAACAGCTACAACAAGGTATACCTACATTATTCTTTACACTTATGGTGCCAATAATAGAGAGAACTTATACTATTATTATGTGCTTATACATAGTTAGAAAGAAACAGCTCGAGGCCTTTGTTGAAGTTGAGGAGGTGAGGTGGTTGTATTATGTGTCGCCTTGTTGTCGGTTATGGAAAAATGAGAAAAGAAAAAATTATTAAGTATTTTCACGGCTTCATGCACGCACGATCTAATAAATTTACTATATGAATATGAAGAAACTTTTGAGTTGTGGAAATTTTTATGAGGTATTGTGTTTTGATATGAGACACCTTGTTTGCGCGGTGTGAAGACTTCCTGATAATAAAAGGTGTCTGACAATGAATTTAATGATTTTTGTGTAACTATTTTGGTACCACTTCAGAAATTAAAATTAAAGCTAAATAAATCATCTGATCATTGATTTTGGGATTGACAGATGTAGGATAAACTTTTTTTAACCAGTTAACTGTGTCACCCAATTTTGTCGAAATCGAGCTCATGACGAGTATACTCGTCAGACATAAAGTACGTTGTGATGCTAAGATGTAGAATGAAAAATTGGTTTAATTTACAAAAATGACTTCTGCAAATTAGGTTAACAATATACACATATATTACATTCGTATTAAAGCAAAATCCGATTAAATTCAATGAAATATTATACAAGTTAATCTGAGAAAGTAAGAATAGTTTTTTCACGACTAAGCAAAAACTATTTCTGAACTAAACAGTATAAAATATTTTTAATAGCTAAATTTTATTTCTTATTAAATACAGAAATGTACATTTTATGAAAAATTCTTAGAACTTTCCTTCAGATATAATGCCACTTACAACTACTTATTTTATACAGAGACAAAATATTCTCAACAACTTGACTCGCAAAATACTAGTATACTCGCAAATACACAAAATTTTGCCATTTCTTCACGGCGTGTATATTTGTCTCATTTAACTGGTTAATTTGGTAATATTCTGGACAGTGAATTTGGGTGATCCTTGAGATAGCTTTTGTACTTGTTAGAATGAGTTTGTATTTCATAGTTTGCTAAGCTAATTTTGACGTCTGTTTTGACAAACTAATTTGGAACATAATTTGGAGCATGTTTTTAATACCTAAATTTTAATTCTTATTAAGTAAAATCAATGTTCATGCAACTTGCCTTAAGGTAAAATGGCACTTACAACTGCATATTTTATACAGCTACAAAATATTTTAAACAACTAGATATTGCAGAATATATAATAATTTGTTTTTTTTTCTTAAAAATTTTATTTTAAATAGCAAATGATCAATGTTTTATACGCATGACGAGTATACTCGTCAATACATGAATTTTTGCCATTTCCTTTCGAAGAATATATTTGTCAATCACAGTTACCTGGTTAATCTAGCCATTTCAGAATATAATTTGTTTTTTTTCTCAAAATTATAATTTTAAATAGCAAACGGTCACTGTTTTATATGCATGACGAGTATACTCGTCTATACCCAGATTTTTGCCATTTCTTCTCGACGAATATATTCGTCAATCACAGTAACTGATTAATCTGGCGTTGCTAGGACTCTTTTGCAACTGAACTTGGGTGATCCTCGAGTAGGCTTTTGTACTTGTTTGATTGAGTTTGTATTTTATAGTTCACTGAGTTGATTTAGGCGTCATATTTAAACAATCGATTTGAAATATAATTTGTAGTATTCAAAATTATTAAGAAATTTTATTTTAAAAGCTAATTTTTATAGTTGTACCAGTATGTCGTATGCCCAAATTGGTTTAATTATAATTTTTTGCAAATATATAAATTTTGTCGTGCTTTAATAAAGTTTTGCTGTATTATTATTTTTAAAACAATGAATTTTAATTAATAATGTGTGTATTTTCCTTTTGGTGTATAAAAATAACAACAAAGACTTTGCTTCATCAATTTTTCCTAATTGCAATTACAAACTAAATTTTAAAGTAGGTACATAATTTTGTATTATTTTATATGCCTAGAATTTCTTGTTTTCACTATTTTATTTTTTTCACCAAAACTAAATATAAATAAGTTACAAATGAGTTTGTCTCGATTTTTACTAAATAAAATTTCAAAATAAGTTCTTTGAACTTCTATTCCATATGCCTTTCTTGTTTTTAATTTGACTCTAACTATATTTAATTTAATTACTTAAAATCATGGGTTTTTAAACTACATTCATGTTGCTTCATTTTACAATGCTTTTTTTAGTAATACAATTTCTGAATACAAAAATCTAGGTCTTCTCAAATTTAAAAATCCATCTCATTTATTTCAACATGTTTTGTAATATTTTATAATTTTGTAAGTACCTATAATTAATCATTAATTTGGATGAACAACAATTATTTAATTGAAAATAAAACTTATAAAATTAATTTATTAGATTCTTTTTTCTGAAATCCAAAAATAGACTTTAAATTTTTTTCTAATGATTATACAAATTTATTCCTACTACAATCCAGAATAATCAAAAAAAATATTTATACTGATAATTAATTATCATGGATAATGAAAAATAAATTAAGAATATCCTTTGACATGTGCAATCAACAAATTTGGTAGTATGAAGAAATTAAATTTTTTTTTTTTCGTGTAATCATAATTGTAGGATTTTTCGAGGCATTTGAAAAATTTATTCTTTTACAAAGTATTAGTTTGCTTCTATAATACAATTTACAATGAATAGGTGATGAATCATAAAATGCAATATACGTGATTTGAATAATCGATTTATGTTTCTGAGAATTCCATAGCAATATTTTTAACCACAACATTCAATATGTATGAAAATATTACTCAGAAAAATATGATTCATGGAAAAATGTTAATTAAAAATTTGGAAATATTAATATTTTAGTTGATGTGCATAGTAATAATATAGATATAAACTTTCTAGAGCCATTATATAGCTTTCCAAAATTAATTTGATTACAAATGGTGTAAGTCAAGTCGATATATTTTTGCCTAAACAAAACACATGTTCTTTATCTTATTTTTTTAAATTTAATTTTTGTGCTATCCTGTTTACACATTATCGAATTTTTAATTATTCAAATTTTACAATTATCAATAATTTATTATTATGAAAAAACCTTATAGTATTCTATTATTATCAAATTGTAGTTTTTTTATTTTTATAAATTCGGCTCTTTTATCCACATTATAAATTAACTTACCCCATTCAATTAGGACAAATTACAATGCAAATTTAAACAGCCCTCTGATTTCTTTCCTTCGATTGATTGACATTTGCACATAAATTGATACAATTGCCTATGTTTTGCTTAAGGCTCCTGAAATAATAATATGTAGAAGAAGTCTTCATCAATATTTTACCGGCAATTCGTTCAATTTAACTTCCTCAGATTCAAATAATAGATGAAGGCGATTGTACTAATAGTACTCAATTAGACAGGACGATAGACAAAGCTTTTTAAAATTTCAAAAAGAGAAATTAGATTTGCGAAAATCAATCAAGGATGAAGTGGATGGTTGCAGGCAAATTGATATTGCTTGTTGGAGAATTAATGAAAAATTAATGAAGATTTTCTTGACTTTTAAGCATTTTCATACGATTTTTTATTAAATAATTATTATTTTATTTAGTTTGCGATAACTGAATCAAAAGAAATAATTTTAATCAACAGTGGTGCACATATCTCGTAGTTAATTGAAATGAAGAATTATTCTTTGTTAAATCTAGTTTATATCCATATACAAGATGACAAAACGATCTCGATCAATCACATCAACTTGTTTCGAACGACCACTTCGATGGCCCATCACGAATCAGTATTTGTAGCGTAACGCATTTCCGTTGCATTGATGGTAACTCTTCGCTAATTAATTTCCCGAAGAAAAAGTTTGTTTTTATCAAAAAATCCGATTTGCTAACATTATGTTTTATCGACGTTTCAAGCCATTCCGAATCGAATGAGACCAACATTTTTAAAATGTATGTATGTGTGTGTGTGTATGTGTGTGTGTATGCGTGTATGTCCACTGATTTTTTGCCGTAAATCGACGTTTTCTCAAAAACGGTTTCAAAAATTTAAAAGCCATTCGATGTATTTCGATGAGGACTAGCGTTTCTCAGTTTTGTATGACGATCGACCGAGCCGTTTCTTTGTAAACCGCAGAAAAGTGAAAAATTTTTCGTCGACGTTTTAGTCCGCAATTTTTAATCGATTTTGAAAATTCAAAAACCGTTCGAAAGATATTGGTTGGGAATCGTGCTGATTTGTTTTTGGTAAAGATCGGCCAGGCCGTTTTCTTGTGATAAAGTTTTTACAAAAAAAAATTCGACGATTTTTATTATTATTTTTTGACGGTAGATTCCATAGTCTCCTAGATCATACTAAAATATTACAGCCCTACGACAACTTGTTTAGCTTTAAAAATTCATCAAAGTTTGCAAAAATTAGTATCGTTCTTTTGGCATTTGTCAAAATTAGACGTTTCATCGGCGTTTGCTCAAAAACGCCTGAACCAATTTCAGAAATTTAAAAACCATTTGATGTATCTCGAGGATTATCATTTCTCAGTTATGTGCAATGATCGGCCAAGCCGTTTCTTTGTAATTTGCAAAAAAGTGTTAAACTTCTCATTCACAATTAAGCTCATATTACCGAATCGATTTTAAAAAATCAAAAACTGTTCGAAAGATATTAGTTGGGAATGATACTGATTAGTTTTAGGTGAAAGTCTACTGAGCCGTTTTCTTGTAATTAACTGTTGAAAACAAAAATTTAAGCCGATTTTCATGGATTTTTTTTAGCGATATATATAATGGTCTTATAGAACTTACTGAAATATTACGGCCTTACGACAAGTAATTTAGTTTTAAAAATTCATCAAAATTTGAGAAAATGAGTAGTTTTTTTGACGTTTATTAAAAATAAAATTGATCGATTTTACTTGGTATAACGATAGAGTGCTTGGTTTTAATGAACATATTAAGGCTTAATAATTAAGCTATTAAAGTTCTATGGAAACTGGTTCAATAATAATAGTTTTTGATTTCTGAAAATTGACTTTTAGAAAATATCCCGTGTCAAAGTGTTCGTTCGTTTTCAATTATGTGTAATAGATCCACTCGGAATACTTTTAATCGCTCATAAATTAATTGATTGTTTATTGATTAAGTCGATTATTTACACAAATCGGGAAGTTCATGTAACTTGCCTTAAGGCAAAATACCAATATCAACTAGTTTTTTTAAATATTTTGAATATTGAAAACATGAGCGATATGTCAAATTTTGTCAAGCATAATACTTTAATCAATCATGATTTTAAACAAATTAAAATGGCTTGAAACGTCGAGAAAACATAAAGTTAGCAAATCAGATTTTTCGGCAAAACCATAAACTTCTCCTTTGGAAATTTTCCATTTACGTGTCAATAATTGACGTACCCCTATCAATAAAATTACACTCACCCAAATGATTCTACTACTTCCTTCTCCCGCAAATAAAATATCCATTTCAATCGTAAATCGAAACACTTTATTGCAATAGCGTAAACGTGCATATATATGGCATTACTTACCACCAACCCTCACACATCTGAATGGGTTGGTAAAATAGGGAAGTGAATAAAAGAACGATCTTCATATAAAGCCTCCACCGCCGTCTTTAAATATATCGAGAAACGATACACGGAAAGTAGAAAGTCGAAAGTAGAAAGTCGGATCAACATATTCGTTCGAGTATATATTTTATCTAAAAAACTTTGCCAATGGAACACTTTAACTCGATGGAAAAGTAAGAAGTCAAAGACAACTTTGATGGTTACTCGATTGCGGGGGATGAAGATAATGGGAAAAGGTGGTTTTATATATATTTATTGATAATTATCCAACTTTTATTTTTTTTAACTTTTTATAGGGTAAGTTATAGTAATCGCAAAAAAATCGTAAATGAAAATTATTATATATCTTTACGTTTCAAAGGTTTTTGAACATTTTGTCATACCTTAGAAAAAATTGATGTATGTGTGTGTGTGTGTGGGTACAAATTTCCGTCGACGATTTCGAGAACACTGATCAACGCATTTGAATAATTCAAAAAACATTTGATTCGTTGATAAGAAGACGTGCTGATTAGATTGTGGCAAAGGCAGGTTTAGCCGTTTCGAAGATACGGGACAAAAGGTGCGAAAAATGCAACTCAGTTTTTAAGAGAACGGAGTGTTCGATTTCAATAATTCAAAAAACATTTCACTTGTATTGACAAGATCAAGAACTTATTAAGTTTTTGAGAGTATGGACTCTCAAGGAAAATAAGATAAAAAATGTCATTTGGCTGTCAAAATGTTTATTGGATATATGTACATCAAATTATCAGATATTTTACAGAGATTTTAATAATATGTACATATTTGTGTATTTTTTTGGGTTCCGTACCAAGTTTTTTAATTACGGTACGGGAAGTTCCAGCAATTTGCCTTAAGGCACTATGCCATGCACCCCACTAGTTTTTATATTCGTTATATAAGCATATTGCAACTAAACTACAGTTTTAATTATTTATTTCAACTACTAAGTAAACTCTAGAATTTTTAAAATTTTGATATTTTTAGAAAAAATTGTATACTTTTGAAAATGTTTATAAAATTCGTTTTTTTTTTGAAGAATACATTTTTTTAATAGTAAAAATTTTGAAAGCTTCTTAAAATTATATTCTTAAAATTTTATTATGTAAACATATTTAAACTGAATTATTTTGTTTCAATTATTTATTTCAACTATTAAGCAAACTTTAAAATTGCTAAAATTTTGATGTTTTTGAAAAAAAATTGTTGGAAAATTTAATAAAATCCGATTTTTTGAAGAAAAACTTTCTTTTAATTATTTAAATTTTGAAACTTTCTTAAAATTCTAAAATGGTTTTCAAGCATTGATTTATTTGGCAATTTTGAATTTATTCTGAATTAAATTAAATAACATCATAAAATCTAGAAGTAATAAAAATATACAAGCAGAGTAGAGTGAATCTATGTTCTCAAAAAAATGGTCTAGTTCCATTATTGCAAGAACAAGTAAGTATGGTATGGTTAACCATGCTATTTTGAAGTAGAGGGCAAAAAATGTGCAGGTAACCATCTTAAATCTGACGACGCATAGCTAGCACAAGAGAACAACCACATTGTCATTTTTTTTAACGAAAGTAAGTGTTTGTGTCGTAAGTTTTTTTGGTTTTGAGCACTGTTATTTACTTTACGATACCCGAACATGATTTTTAAGTACACGTTATTTAATTTTTTTATAAAATGTAATGTTTTTTTTAAGTTAGATTCAACAGTTTTTCTTTATATTTTGCCTAGAAAAGCTTTGCATGTGGTTGGGGTAAAAAGGACCATCTCAACCCTTACACTGGCAAAAGTGTAAACAATAAGCTAATTGTGAATAAAAATGTAAAATGCGTTTAAAAATGTAAGTTTTTAGAAGATATATTATTAGTACATTTATTTTGTTTTATACAAGATGGGAGTTAAGTTAAAAATTAGTTGTTAGTGGCATTTTATTTTGAAACAAGTTGCATCAACTTTGCGATATGTGTAAATGATCGGTAATGTAATAATAGACAAATGATTACATTTTTTATTTTTTACTTGCCTAATAGGCCACCTGTTTACCTGACTATTTGACCATCTGTCTATCAATTCACCTGTTTACCTGTCTACTTGACCACTTGTATAGAAAAATTTATTCTTTACATTATTTTTATTAATAAATTATCAATAATTAATGGTATCAAATTTTTGTTGACATTTTAGTTTTAACACAGTGCATGGTGATATTTGTAGTCAAGTTTTTGATAAACTGATATATTTCAATTTTACTATAATTCTTTTCTTTTTGGAGACCAATAATTTTTTTTCTTTATGAGTATAAATAGCTACTGAACAAAATGTAACATTAGAAATTTTTGAGTAAAATACCTTAGGGTAGAAAAACTCACATATAAAACACTGTATATACATAAATTGTAACCAATATATTGAATACATTTTTCTTTCTGTTTGTCTGTCTGTCACTATAATTTCATTATTACTATTTGGTTGACCGTTGTCCTTACAAAAGTTATTCATTTGTTTGACATTTTTTGAAAATACTCTTTTACCCAGTTTAAAACAATAAACAACCAATCTCATCAACTTTATCCAAATGTCATCAGTCAATGACAAATCAGAATTTAAGGAAGTCAGGCGTAAGCAATTTCCGTCCCATAGTAGAATTACCCTGCGTCTAAAGAAGTTTTACTTCAAAAACTGTATCTTTTATATAATGAGCCTATCTTCCGATAGAGAACTTATTATAATACATCACTTTAAGTAAATCTCACTTTTTCTTCCCCATTTCCCTTCAATTTCAATACGATTTTTTTATGTGGCTGCTCCTGCATTCATATCACGAACCGAAAACCTCCCTCGTATGCAATTTGCTGATAAGAAATTGCGTTAGACTTATTGCGAACGATAAAAGTATTATGAGGTCCAATAAATCGAGTATTTTGGTCATTTTCATGTGATTTGGTCACGAATTGAAGTGATTTTATGGAGGAAATAAGAGGAATGCCTGGGTTGATGTGAGTATTTGACCCGGAGTAGGGAGAAGCACCTGGAATAGAGTTTATACATGAATCAAACCTTTAAATTCTTACAATCACCTTTGTTTTAACAAAATAAATTTTTGTAAAATTAATTTATTCCCCTTGGTCCAATATCCAATGCATATGTTCTTTCCTTCCTTCCTTATCCATGTTACTGCATATATGCAAAATTAATTTGCATTTTTGCATTAGGGATATACCTACTATATGTGTGGCTGGCTCTCATGTAAAAGTAAGTCGTGCAGAATACAATAAAGTTCTAAAAAAATCAGCAACGGGAAGGGAATTTGTGGAAACGTTAATTTTTTGCGACTCTATGACGCCGCCCTTTGAGCATAATTATTGTTTAGTGTCTCATCGTATTTGCATTTATGCAAATTTTTGTACTGGACACAAATATCGATCCCGCATTTCTCTGCCTGGGGGCAGGTGGTGGATGGTGGATTCATTGTGAATTGAAAAATAATAGAACATGGAATTGTATATTGAATAGCTTGAAATATAAATTATTACAAAAATTAGATTTTTTAAACAATATTTAAAATTGTCTTTAAAAATGCTACGGGAATTTAAAACCAAAGAAATTGAGGATAGGAAATTATTAATCCATACACTGTTAAGAAAATATTTGAAAGATTGGGGTCAATTCTCGGATAAAATAGAAATATTATAGTAATGCTATGTTACGAGTCTATCTTCATATGAGTAGGAGCAATAAATTGTCAAAAAACTACCTATTTGCTCTGCAATTAGGCGTTTTACGCATAAAACCTAACCTACAAAACGCACAAACCTCAAATAACAATTTTAACATAAGTGCAACTTTCTGGTGTCTCTTTGATAGCACATTCGTGAAGTTAGGTTTTATGTGTAAAATGCCTAATTCCACAGCAAATACATAGCTTTTTGATAGTTCGTTACTACTAACTCATACAAAGATAGACCCGTAACATAGCATTACCATAACAATTCTATTTTATTCGAGAATTGGCCCCATTTTATAAGTTTATAAAATTTGTTGTCATTCAATTTTTTTCAATTCTTGTCATTTTTAATATGTGTAAGTTTTATCAATCCTTGTCATTTGCTCCAATTGTTGTCATAGCAATTCTTTATATTTTCTTTCAATTATTGCAATTTTTTCGAATTATTACCAATTTCTTCTAATTCTCGATATTTTTAGAAAATTATATCCAACTATTTGAATTAGTGTCTTTTTCAATTTTCTCATTTCTTATTTCAAATTTCTTTTATTTTTTTCTATTTGCTTCTCCAACTCTTGCAACGATTTTTCATATATTTCCATTGACTCTTTCTTTTAAATTGGAGACTAAACTATTAAAATTCTTGTCTTGTCCATAAATTTTAATTTCTTCCATTTGTTGTCATTTTTATCCAATTTGTTTCCGTTTGTTCAACCTAAATTTGCCACTTTCCTTCAATTACAGCGATTTTTTTTCAATTATTGCTTCTTTGTATTCATTCAATTCATGTAGTTTTCTTTCAAATTAGATACTCTGTAGTATTCGAATTATTGTTATTTTCACAATATATGTATTTTTTTCAATCCTGGCCACTGTTTTAAATTTTTCCACTATTTTCAAATTTATTTCAATTTTTGACTTTTTCTTTGAATTGGATACTGAAATATTAAAACTTTTGCCTTTGTCTAAGTTATTGTTATGTTTTCCATTTTTTAATTTTTGTCCAATTCTTTCCGTTTTTTTTTCAAATTGAACTTGTTACCTTTTACTAATTAATATATATATATATATATATATATATATATATATTAGATATATAATTAAATATTTATTCACTCCTGTTATTTTCACAATCGTCATTTTTTTTATTCTGTCCAATTTGTTTCAATTCTTCTTCTAACTATGAATTATTACCATTTTTTGAATATTTTTTTTTATTTAGTTCATATCATATTTGCTAAGTTTTGGTCCAATTTTTTTCATTTTTTTTTCAACTCTTGCCAATTGCTTTCAATTATTGCCACATTTTTTCAATTATTGCCACTTCTTTTCAAATATTAAACTTTTTTCCAATTATTTATACTTACTACCAATTTTTGCAATTTTGTTAATTAATTCATTTAAGTTAATCCAAGTGGACTAAAACGTAAAAAAAAATTATACTACTCTGCTAATTACAAAAAACGGTTCGGCTGATCATCGTGCCTTTA